>NC_090250.1:16766149-16779175 GCF_037325665.1 Littorina saxatilis | reverse complement strand
CAAATGACTCGGTGCACCAACCGGCGTCAGCAGACGACGTACTCAGTGTTATTCAGCCTACTGATTTGAATAATGTTCTGTTTGAAGGCTCGGCATTGTATGGTCAAATATCTTCACAGCTAAGTCAAGCTTTTCAAACCTTATTAATAATTGCTTTGATGTTTTGCTGATGTTCAGTTTATTATTTAATAAAGATCTCATGGTTCAAAATTTGATATTGTTTTTTCAAAAACTTGCGTGTGTTCCATTTCAAACTAATCTCAATGTGAATTCCATTATTACTGTCACATCTGTTTTACAAATTACACCCATAATCCCAACCAACGCGCAAACACACACACACCACAACTACACACATATGTACTCGTTACCATTAGCCAACGCTCGTCACAACACTAATAGACTACGAAACAATCTCTTCGATCATCTCTGCGCTGAGTCGGTCACACTTTTTCTCACCCCTGCCAACAAGCTCAACCCGTAACAGCACAGAATATCGTCCATACCGGCAACCAATTATTACCATGTCCCAAATAGCATTGTATCTCGTTGGTTAGGCCAAAAAAAAAAATGCTTTGGTTACGGTTTCATGGCCAAAAAAAATAGGGTAGGTAGGTCGATTAAACTTTTTTTTTTTTTTTTTTTTTTTTTTTTGGTTGGTTCCTCTTGAAATGATAAAAATATTTGTGTATGCAGGATATTCGAGGTATTTTCATATTGGTGTATTTGGAACCACAGATATTAATTACTTTTTCATGTTAAGAAAAGAAAACTGGACATACCCTTTAAACTGTATAGTGCCACTAGTGAACACAGTTTTCGAGAGTCATGCCAAAGTCCAGTTCGAAAGAGTCTTCGGGCTCGGCACTTATTTTCGTCGACCCAACACATTTTATCCCGAACAGTTTGCCGTCCAAAGTTGGATGAAAATCATGAAAAATGTCCACCAAGGTTGCACTCTTCGAGTACCGACTTATCAGTCGTGTTTGTTCGATAGGAACGCACTTTCCGAATACGATTGCAAATTTGCAGACGACATCTTTTTACGTTCGCGCAACGAACGAACGCACGAGACTGACTTCCCTTGGATATGGGAGTTGTAAAAAGCGGAGTGGTGTCCCTTGTCGGGCTTGTTGTTGTCTGCTCGCCGGCGATCGATGTTTTCTCTGTGCCGTGGTGTTGTCGTTTTCGGTGGGTTTTTGTGTGTGTGTGTGGTTTTTTTGTGTATGTATGTGTTTGGTTCATTTTATTTTTAGCTTTAGGACCAAAAAAAAAGTTTAGGGTCGGCCCAAAAAGTTAGGGTCGGTCGGGAAACCGTAACCAAAGCATTTTTTTTTTTTGGCCTAATAAACACAACACAATCTTACAACCACCACAACGAAGACCAAACATCAAAAACAAAATTTACATTGTATTTGTAACACCCTCTTCATGACGCTTTCATCAAAACGATCACAAGAACATGCACCATGCGCCTTGCTCTTAAAGTTGCATATCCTACAACCCATGACCGCCAACCCGTCTCCTCTCTGTAACAGCAAAACTAGTGTGAAACATAAGTAATCAATGTATCCACGTGACTATATTCACAACAGGGACCTATCATTGAGGGTCACCATGGGGGGGGGGGGGTCTGTGCACGTGCACGTTGAGGCCAAAAGTGCCATGCACGATGATCCACGGTGCACGTTACGAAAAAGCTCCATGCACGGTGCACGCCGGACCTCTGTGCACGGTGCACGCTACGAGAATTTCCCCATTCCCATGCACGTTACGTCCAAAAAGCCCATTCCCGGTGCACGTGGTAAAGCATCGCCCCCCTCATCATTCTTCTTTGCATGTTTTTATGCCCACGGATTTTCAAATACTCTGCAACACATGTAACCCAAATTCAACATGTGCCCGTACAATACCGCTTCTTTTCAATCAATCAATCAATGAGTCTTATATCGCGCATATTCCGTGGGTACAGTTCTAGGCGCTCTGCAGTGATGCCGTGTGAGATGAAATTTTATACGGCCAGTAGATTGCAGCCATTTCGGCGCATATTTACCTTTCACGGCCTATTATTCCAAGTCACACGGGTATAGGTAGACAATTATTAACTGTGCCTAAGCAATTTTGCCAGGAAAGACCCTTTTGTCAATCGTGGGATCTTTAACGTGCACACGCAATGTAGTGTACACGGGGGGAGGTTCGGACACCGAAGAGAGTCTGCACACAAAGTTGACTCTGTGAAATAAATTTCCGCCGAACCTGGGATCGAACTCACGCTGACAGCGGCCAACTGAATACAAATCCAGCGCGCTACCAACTGAGCTATATCCCCGCCCCTTTTATGTCACACACACACACACACACACACACACACACACACACACACACACACACACACACACACACACACACACACACACACACACACACACACACACAGACACAAGTCGTATATATATATATAGATACGATTTGTGTCTGTGTGTCTGTGTGTGAGTGTGTGTTCGCGATGCACGGCCAAAGTTCTCGATGGATCTGCTTCAAATTTGGTGGGCATATTCAGGTAGATTTTGGTTTTTCTGTTCATCTTCCCAGATCCATTCCCACTAACTCTTCCTTATCTTCTCCAATGTTTTGCGTTTATCTCCCTTCCTTCGTGTGGCGTCAGTCCATATTCCCGTTACTATTTTTAGAAGGTCACTGCACGTTACTATTTTTAGAAGGTCACTGCACCGTCCAGAACGCTTTCCTTGCACCCGTAAGTGGTCTTCACTGTAAAAGTGCACAGGTCGAATCAATTTATAGCCACGCGAAAAATACACTGTCATCTATCTCTATATATTTATAGATATAGATATACATATGTGGTCTGGCGGCTTTGGTGTGTCTGTATGTTCGGGCCTTCCTTTGAGAAGCCATAACAGAACTTTATTATAGGGCTTAGAAATAAGCTCTAAAATTCTCAATCCCGTTTGAGTGGACTTCGCCTTCAAAGGTGATTGTGGTGTTTCGGCACTCGGTTACATTTGGCGTCGTCGACAGGGATGGGACTCGACATGAAATGTTCAGGCCACTGAATCATTTTCGTGCTGTTCCCATTCCACCAACCTGGGAGGGACCTAAGCTTGGCGGGTCCATGGTTCGGAACTTTGGGGACAAAGTTCATTCAAAGGGGGTCGAGTGTGACAGGGAGACTACCGTCGCCCTTCACAGCAGACTCTGCAGAGTTGTTCGCCTTAGAAGTTGTGAGCTATTTATAGCTAGCTCGCCAGGCAACACCTGTGGATTGTAGAGTTCTGTTTGTGATGGGGTCTGGCGGCTTTTGTCTCTCTGTATGTTCTTGCCTTCCTTTGAGTGGGCACACGATTTTGGTTTTTCTGTTCATCTTCCCAGATCCATTCCCAGTAACTCTTCCTTATCTTCTCCAGTGTTTTGCGTTTATCTCCCTTCCTTCGTGTGGCGTCAATCCATATTCCCGTTACTATATTTAGAAGGTCACTGTCCACAACGCTTTCATCCCGGCGAAGCCGGATATTCCTGTTACTATTTTTAGAAGGTCACTGTCCACAACGCTTTCATCCCGGCGAAGCCGGGTATTCCTCTACTTCTTCCCGGCAAAGCCGGGTATTCGGCTCTACTTTTTCCCCGCGAAGCCGGTACCCGGCGAAGCGGGTAATCATCTAGTCTAGTACCACATAAAGCGCTTTAAACGATTGAGCTATTGTGCGCTCGTCGAAACCAAGCCTCTCTTAAAGTATATCAACCCCTCCACACATCGAGAGCGCCGCGGGACGATGTTTCAAAACCCAGACATACGCAATGGCAGTACCACATACAATTTAAGTTGAAAACGTCTTTGACAACAGCTGAAACGAATTAAAAAAACATGTTATCTGACTAGTGTACACGCCCATGCTTTGTAAAAGCTTCCATTCTTCGTGTATAAAGGTTTTAGGTCTCACTTAGCACATGTCTTCGACGTCAAGTGTTAGGTTGAAACGCGCGTCCTCATGCGACATCTTTAGCACCCGCTTTACTGGGAATTTTTTTTCCTGGCCGGGTGCCAAAAAAGTTAAAAACGTGTAAAGCTAATATCTTCCGTTTGCCTTCCGTTAGGAGCGTAATGTTTTGCACAAACCCTTGGCCCCACATTTCCAAGCTACTCGCCATATTTGAGCTCAAGTGACCCCAGAGTACCAGAGATACAGTCCCCAGTCCCCAGTCGACAATCTACTAGACTTTCAAACAACCACAAGAGCGAAACCTAAGTATAGCCGGGCTATAAATAGCCGGCGGCTACAAAAAAAGCTCTGTCTGACTAACGTATAAACCGGTCAACAGTATAGTAAAATATTCGACCAGCTATTAGAACGTAACAAAACTGAAAGATAACGACAAGTACAACCAAATCAAAGATGCAGCAACTCAGCACAAGCAAGCAAGCAACCGAACAAACTAACAAACACAAAATGCAAACTGGAAAAGAAAGGGAAAGAAACAAAAGTAAAAAAGAAAGAAAGAAAGAAAGAAAGAAAGAAAGAAAGAAAGAGAGAAACCCCAATTACTGCAACTGTGCACTTCATACTATAATTATCGTCAGGTTCCCATTTTCTCTCAGTGTTTTGTTTCCACTTAATTGACATTGATAACCATAAAGCTAGGACGAAATTTATACCGTACTCTGAGAGCCACGCACACAGCATAGTCAGTAAATCTTAATCCTGCAATAATATACTCTGCCTCCCTTCCTCCCCCACAACCCCCCCTCCCCCCCCCCCCCCCCCCCCGCCCTCTCTTTCACCCGGTTAATGACAGAGCTGACTGGCTCAGGACTTGGATCATTAGGACAGTTATCGGAAGGCCCAGCGGTAGCGGAAACGAAAGTAAATACCGTCGTTGACTGCTGATTATCCAGAGGTCGGGACGTCGGGAGATTAAATACATGTTCCGGGTGACTTCATGACGGGAGCGAGTATTTTCAATTTCTGCTTTCAGTGCGGCGGGGAGAATCGCGTTCCGCTTCAGTTGAAAAAGGGCTAAAAGGTATACATGTGTGTTGTTGGTGTTGTTGTTGTTGTTGTTGTTGTTAACACACAGTAAGTGATTCGAAGAAAATCTACATTGGACTATATAAATGTGTCACATTGCTTTAAGGCTAAAGTAACAAAAAATAATTCCTAAAGAGAAATGTAGACGTTCTTCCTTTAAAAGAAACTATTATCAATCTTTCTGGTTTCGCCATTTTGGGCTGTGCGTATTAACGATAACAATTAATGTCCTAAAAAAAAGGCCATTCGGCCTCCTTGGTTTAAATCATTTTCATTACAACTTCACCCGAGATGGCGTTTTTTGTCGAGAATTTCAATCTGAATAATCTCTATTTTTTTCTTGCTATCACTTTCTCTTGATCACGATTTCTGTTTGCCAATTTTAGTTTGCTGCCGGAGTTTCACCGTCGGCAATATAATCTAAAATCTGAGTAAACTAAAAACTGGTAATCGTAATAAAACTTCATTTTCTAATAAAGCTTTATTTTCGAATATGAAAGTTTTACTTTATTTTCTAATGTGGAGGTTTTAGCAGTCAACCCCATGCAGTTTAATTGCGATTTCCAATCAGCGATTTCAAGACCTTGATATATATCGAAATTCGATGCTTGAAATTCTGTTCATTCTGCGTGGAAGATGACTACCTGAGTAGAGTAATTCTCAAATACATTGTATCAGAATAGCGTATGAAACTTATGTCTGATTGAAATGTACTTTTCGGTCCAGTATAACTGCCATACAGTCCTAACATAACTATTCATACATAAGCAGAAGAACAAAGGTGACTACGCGTGAGAGCGATAAAAAACAAGTCGCGTAAGGCGATAATACAACATTTAGTCAAGCTGTCGAACTCACAGAATGAAACTGAACGCACTGCAATTTTTCAGCAAGATCGTATACTCGTCGCATCGTCAGTTCACCACTCGTGGTAAAGGCAGTGAAATTGACAATCCAGAATAGTGCGGTAGTGTATTTGTGCTGAGCAGGATAGCACGCTTTTTTTTATCTCTATTCTTTTTAACTTTCTGAGCACACACACACACACACACACACACACACACACACACACACACACGCGCGCGCGCGCGCGCGCACGCAGACAATCAAATACAAAGAGAGAGAGAGAGAGAGAGAGAGAGAGAGAGAGAGAGAGAGAGAGAGAGAGAGAGAGAGAGAGAGAGAGAGAGAGAGAGAGAGAGAGCCTAGTGCCTTCCTCTTTGTTCTACTCTTTTGATGCGCTGGAAGAAGACCCTAGGGTTGAAACGTTGCTGTAATTCGTTCCGTAGTCTTCGTCCACACGTGTGTACATTATTTTTTTGGTCTTTTTATTCATACATAGCAGTTTCATACACAAGGATTTTTTTCAAACTTATCATCAGCAATAGCAGCATCAGCAGCAGGGGAATCAACACGGATAAACAAACACATGTTCAAACACGCAAACAGATGATCTAATCAGACTTGGGTACAACCAAATAATGCAACAAGCACACACAAGCAAGCAAACAGGTAATCAAAATCAGATATGGGAGAAAACAAAATTACAAAACAAATAAAGAAACAAGAAAAGATTAGAGGAGATGGAAACCAACAAAGAAAAAAAATTAACCCAGCGTGATCAACATTGCAATCATTACCCTACCCCTTGTCCTCAACTCTCACTCTCCTCTCGATCTGCCCCCCCCCCCCTCCCCCCTCCCCCTCAACTTCATCCAAGCATCCGCAGCCATCTCTAGCGTATCCCCCCTCCCCCGCCCCCCCCCCCCCCGCCCCCCCGCCCCCTGTTTCTGTTTCCATCTTCGCCAAAGGACCCTACTGCTCTTTTTCTTTTTTATCTCTCATTCTCCGAGATGATTGCAATTTCAGCACCTTATTTTTCCTCCTTGCATCGATCGTACGTAGTTGATGAGATGGCTTGCTTTTCCACCAGATTTCCCGTCGCTCCTTCCTTCAAAAGAAGGGCACTTTGGATCTTAGTACTGGTCTAATCAAACATGAGATTGAGAAAAATGATGCTGTGTATATGTTTATTTTAGGTGCGGGGTTGAAACGAGGTTGGGTTGGGTGGGGGTGAAGAAGGGAGAAAGGGGGAGGGGGGGGTTGTTCTCGGTAGGTTAGGAGGATGGTGTTGGATACACGGAGAGTAAGGGGTGGACTGTGATGGCGTGGGTGAAAGTGAAAAATGACTAAGAGGTTACAGTAACGTACGACTTTTGTATATCAAATAGGGTGTCGAGTTAAGGTTACTTTGTTGGGTTATTCTATTAAATGACCAAGGCGGACCAATAGGCGTTTTCCGAAAATAACTCTGTCAGGATTTGTAAGCGATGTGGTAGAGTAAGAGCCCCTTTTATTGATTTTAAGCTTTTCAAAACGAGGCAAAGCAAGTATACCACGCTGCCGATCGGCTTTAACCTGGTGTGTACTATATGCAGTGTGCGCTCGAAATGATACCCTTTGTTTTTTTAAATAAGCACATCGGAGCCACGCTTCTCCGCCGATTGATTGCTTATCACTGACGCTGTTCGCTAAGGCCTAAAAAAAAAAAATAGGTGTGGTTACGGTAACCCGACCTACCCTATTTTTAGGGGCCGATCCTATAACTTTTTATTACATTTGTCAAAACAAAAAAAAAGTGCAAAAAACGCAATGAAAGCGAAAGCGCCCGTGTCGCACACTTATTTCCCTGTCAAGTAGGTTTAATTTGTACACATTAGAAAAAAAAGTTTAAAAAAAAGTGATTGCCTACCTACCTACCCTATTTTTTGGGGCTATGTTACCGTAACCACACCTATTTTTTGTTTGGCCTAAGCACGTGTGTTTTTATATTTAGTCAAGTTTTGACTAAATATTTTAACATCGAGGGGGAATCGAAACGAGAGTCGTGGTGTATGTGCGTGTGTGTGTGTGTGTGTCTGTGTGTCTGTGTGTGTGTGTGTGTGTAGAGCGATTCAGACTAAACTACTGGACCGATCTTTATGAAATTTGACATGAGAGTTCCTGGGTATGAAATTCCCGAACGTTTTTTTCATTTTTTTGATAAATGTCTTTGATGACGTCATATCCGGCTTTTCGTGAAAGTTGAGGCGGCACTGTCACGCCCTCATTTTTCAACCAAATTGGTTGAAATTTTGGTCAAGTAATCTTCGACGAAGCCCGGACTTCGGTATTGCATTTCAGCTTGGTGGCTTAAAAATTAATTAATGACTTTGGTCATTAAAAATCTGAAAATTGTAAAAAAAAATAAAAATGTATAAAACGATCCAAATTTACGTTTATCTTATTCTCCATCATTTGCTGATTCCAAAAACATATAAATATGTTATATTCGGATTACAAACAAGCTCTGAAAATTAAATATATAAAAATTATTATCAAAATTAAATTTTCCAAATCAATTTAAAAACACTTTCATCTTATTCCTTGTCGGTTCCTGATTCCAAAAACATATAGATATGATATGTTTGGATTCAAAACACGCTCAGAAAGTTAAAACAAAGAGAGGTACAGAAAAGCGTGCTATCCTTCTTAGCGCAACTACTACCCCGCTCTTCTTGTCAATTTCACTGCCTTTGCCATGAGCGGTGGACTGACGATGCTACGAGTATACGGTCTTGCTGAAAAATGGCATTGCGTTCAGTTTCATTCTGTGAGTTCGACAGCTACTTGACTAAATATTGTATTTTCGCCTTACGCGACTTGTTCTAAACTCGCGTGACCTCAAGCCGGCAAAACCCACGTGGCCTCCATCAAAACACGTTGTGAGCGATCACTACCGGCGATCATTGCCGCAACGAATCGTGAACTCCGCTGAGCTTATTTTCGAAAGAAAGGGGTATCATATTGAGCGCACGCTGCATACTATACACATCAGAGTTAGTTGTTCGTCCCGATCGCAGATAAGCCGATTGGGCAGCGTAGTATTTGCTTCGCCTCGTTCAAAAAGCTTGTATCAGTAAATAAGTTCTTACTCTCCCATACCGCTTAAAAATCCTGAGAGAGTTTCCGAACATCGTCAAACAAACGAATAAAAACAACTATCAATCAAACAAACCATCCATAAAAGATACCATCAAATTCACATTCTAACTAACCAAACAAACAAGCAAAAAACAAACAAACAAACAGCCAACCAACCAACTTGCCAAACAAACAAACTCTAGTTTCTAAGGACTAAGAGAAAGGCTTTGAGTATGTCAAATAGTGTAAGCGATCTATCAACCACCTAGCTATGCGGACAAGCCTAATCGACAAGTTGGGCTCAAATGTGTTTGCCCCCATCCCTTTTAGAATAATAAATAAACAGGAGGAAAATTAAGTCATCCTCTCAACCGAAAAAATATTACAATCTGGCCTAATGACAGTGAGCTGATCTAAAGCGCCAGATCGGATTAATCAAAGTAGGTTTTATGATCAGTTGAAAGAAATGTTTCCAAGGGATCAGGAATAGAGATGCCGATATGGAGGTGTTTTTTTTTGTAGTGGTAATTGTAGATCGAAGAGGGTGGAGGCAAGTTTATTTTCTCTCAACCTCTCTCTATCTCTGTCTGTCTGTCTGTCTGTCTGTCTGTCTGTCTGTCTGTCTGTCTGTCTGTCTGTCTCTCTCTCTCTCTCTCTCTCTCTCTCTCTCTCTCTCTCTCTCTCTCTCTCTCTCTCTCTCTCTCTCTCTCTCTGTCTCTCTCTTTGTGCGAGTGTGTGTGAGGGTGCGTAAAAGAGAAAATGTATAATATGCTTCCACAAGCACACTAATGTTTGTTATACTTTTCCCTACATGATTGTGTTTTATTTGATTTCTTTTTTACATTTAGTCAAGTTTTGACTAAATGTTTTAACATCGAGGGGGAATCGAAACGAGGGTCGTGGTGTATGTGTGTGCGTGTGTGCGTGCGTGTGTGCGTGCGTGCGTGTAGAGCGATTCAGACCAAACTACTGGACCGATCTTTATGAAATTTGACATGAGAGTTCCTGGGTATGATATCCCCGAACGTTTTTTTCATTTTTTTGATAAATGTCTTTGATGACGTCATATCCGGCTTTTCGTGAAAGTTAAGGCGGCACTGTCACGCTCTCATTTTTCAACCAAATTGGTTGAAATTTTGGTCAAGTAGTCTTCGACGAAGCCCGGACTTCGGTATTGCATTTCAGCTTGGTGGCTTAAAAATTAATTAATGACTTTGGTCATTAAAAATCGGAAAATTGTAAAACAAATTATTTTTTTCTAAAACGATCCAAATTTACGTTCATCTTATTCTCCATCATTTGCTGATTCCAAAAACATATAAATATTTTATATGTGGATTAAAAACAAGCTCTGAAAATTAAATATATAAAAATTATTATCAAAATTAAATTGTTGAAATCAATTTAAAAACACTTTCATCTTATTCCTTGTCGGTTTCTGATTCCAAAAACATATAGATATGATATGTTTGGATTAAAAACACGCTCAGAAAGTTAAAACAAAGAGAGGTACAGAAAAGCGTGCTATCCTTCTCAGCGCAAGTACTACCCCGCTCTTCCTGTCAATTTCACTGCCTTTGCCGTGCGCGGTGGACTGACGATGCTACGAGTATACGGTCTTGCTGCGTTGCATTGCGTTCAGTTTCATTCTGTGAGTTCGACAGCTACTTGACTAAATGTTGTATTTTCGCCTTACGCGACTTGTTTAATTCTTCATACTTGTTCTTCGTTTCATGTGTGTATTATCGTAGGGACTTGCTGTAAGAAAGGACCATATGGACCTAATGCTATCATCCCTCGGTAATAAAGTGTTCGAGCTCGAGTTCGAGTTCGAGTTCGAGTTCTCTCTCTCTGTCTCTGTCTCTGTCTCTCTGGCTCTCTCTCTCTCTCTGTCTCTGTCTCTCTGTCTCTGTCTCTGTCTCTCTCTCTCTCTCTCTCTCTCTCTCTCTCTCTCTCTCCCCCCCCCCCCCTCTCTCTCTCTCTCTCTCAACTGCGAAGGCCAATTGTTGAATCTTCGTTCGATGGATTGATATTCAGGCATTTATTCTTTCATTCCTTTGTTCTCTCGCTCTTTTGATCGTTCTTTTCAGAGATCTTAAATCTGCTTTTTCTGCTAATACTCGGTTTTGTTAAGTTCGCCCATAAGGGGGCAATCTAAATGGTCGTCGCTGATTTCTCGGACAGCAAAACAAACAATCGCAGACGTGTGCAGGTTTTGCTCGAACGTTGAGCAAAACCTTGCGCTGGAATATTTTGCTGTTGTTTCCTTTGAATGCCCTATCTAATATTCACGTGATGAGATCTTGTTTCAAAAAGTAATCCTTCTTTGACGTTTTTGTTCTCGCACGAGAACGTGTATAGATTATGACGCGTGATAAATACTGTTTCGCTATGCTTAACTTTTTTGTTTATTTGAATAGTGCAAAGGAAAAATCCTGTTTTGGGCGACGAGATTTTTTAGAGTTTAAAAGTTGAAACATATATTTCACTCGTTCGCGTGCTTCTCCTATTTCTTTGCACACTTTTTTTTTATCTACTTTTCTGTGTTCCACTGACATTTACAAAAAATATCCATCATCTATTTCTGAATTGTTGTGCTATTGTATTCATCCGTTTTATGTCTTACTTTATGATTTTGATGTTTTGTTTGATCATTGCCAGTGAGGATGTTTTTTTCTTTGATGGTTCTAATTTGCTTCACATTGTTTGCGCTTGCTTGTTGATTAGTTTTGATTTTTCCGTGTATTTGTTTGTTTGCTTGTTAACGTTATTTTGATTCTCGCTCTTCGTTTATTGTATGTGTTGTAGCTTGGAATAGCTGTAAGAAAGGCCCATATGTGACCCTCTACCACGAAATGAGTCACATGTCACATTTGCATGATTTTCATATTTTTACAATTTCATAAAGAGTTTTGTATGCTCTATCCAGTGGTGAAAACCGTTTTAGAAAAGAGCGAAAACTGTTTGAGTTATAAGCATGTGACTAAGTTGACCCTGACACTGTTACCAGACACTCCCCGGACTAATATTAAGCCTAGCGCAGAACCGCGCGAGGTGACATGCGACTCATTTCGTGGTGGAGGGTCACATATGGACATAACGATATTATCCTTCTGTACTAAAGTTTTTGAGTTCGAGTTCTCATTCTTTCTGTTCCTGTAGACGACTGCTTCTCTTTTAATACAAGAAAATCTCTCAGTACCATTGTAAACGACCGGGTATGTTGAGAAAATGTTATTCAACAAAGCCCAAGGACTATTTATGCTCCGTTATGTTAATACAATGTATGTGTCTCTGAACTGTCATCTTCGTAAATAACAAAAATTAAAATAAAATAAAAAGGATATAACACAAACTATTCTTTTTATGCCACATTCTTTAGACAGCATGCAAGCTTCCTTTTTCTCAAGCTAAAAAGAGGCATCCTTCCTTTACCCCTAACCTTTTCATGCACCGATTTGACCTAGAGGTTACCCTTTTAAGTTGCCTAGTTAGACTGACGTTCACTGAAGGAAGCTAGCATGGCCATTGTGGTCCCTCTTGCACACCTATCAAGAGGGCGGGGACGTAGCTCAGTTGGTAGCGCGCTGGCTGTGTAGCCAGTTGGTCGCTATCAGCGTGGGTTCGATCCCCACGTTCGGCGAGAGATTTATTTCTCGGAGTCAACTTTGTGCAGACTCTCTTCGGTGTCCGAACACCCCCGTGTGCACACATGCGCACGAAAAAGATCCCACGTTCACAGCGAAAGTCTCAGGGCTTGGAAAACACGAAGACACGCATGCATCATCTCTCGTCTCTGATTATCATGATCGTATTTCGATTTCGATACTTTGACGAGACAAACCCAATGCTGGTGTGTCGAAGAAGACAGCCACAGCGGGCTTGTTCGAATCAAAGTATCACACCATATCTTCAGCGTATTACCAATACCTGTCCCAATATAGACCAGTTGGTCTAAGAGGACCGTCGTTAAACCCTAATAGTCAGTCTATCAAGACCCCCCTTCATTGAGCCCAAC
>NC_090250.1:16751149-16763649 GCF_037325665.1 Littorina saxatilis | reverse complement strand
TCCTTGGCAGCTTTCAGCGGATTTCTTAGCAGCAACCTTGTCCAGGTGAGTTTTAGAACTGCAGTGTCGTTCGATGTCATATTTCCCAGCACTGATGGGCATCGGAGAAATCTGATTTACAATACTTGCAGTGTGCATGACTTTTTCCCATAGTAGACTCCACAATTCCTGGCTCTTTCTTATATTTCTCCAAGAAAATCTGCTGCTTCTGCTGTTTAGACTTGGTACAGTCATCCGAAACTGGCACATTTTTCCGCTTCATTTTGCCACGATTATCCAGACGATCGCACGTGCCAACAACTGAACAAGGTTTCCACAGCTGAAGACTCGCTGTCATGGTTATCTCCCTTTGACCGAAACCGGTATCATTCCGTAATCAGCACACCAACACTGGAAAACGTGTTCTAGACTTTTTGTTAGGCGTATTTTGTGCGTGTGTCGCGTATTTGCGTACCGTTAATAATTTGGCGTACAAAATACGCCCAAATCGTACTGGTAAACAGATCTGAATTACGCTTTTAAAGATTGGTAATTTCGTGTTTCTATAACCAACCAAACTCTGACATGGATTACGGGATATTTTCCGTGCGCACTTGGGCTTGTGCTTGCGTGTACACACGAGGGTAGATAATTAAAAGGCACTAGCAGGTCTGCACATAAGTTGACCGGGGAGATCGGACAAACCTCCACCCTTTACCCACCAGGCGCAGCCGGGATTCGAACCCACGACCTTCCACGGAGGCCGTCGTCTTGACCACTAGGCCATTGCGCCCGTCTAATCGTTACGCGGGATGGACAGTACAGTGGTACCTGCGATGAAAGGACACCCTTGGGACCAGCCAAAAGTGTCCCTACATTGCAGGTGGCCTGTCATGACAGGTATACTTTGGTAGAGATAATAGACAAAGGGACCTCAAAATGTGTCCTTTTAAGGGAGGTGTCCTCTCATTGGAGGGGCCACACGTCGCAGGTACCACTGTACCCTTACACTCATTTTGTTTCTGCTGCGTCCATAACTCTTCACGGCTCCCTGGTCAACGTCAATGGAAACGAAGCGAGAAGAATGGGAGCAGGAGCCAGAAGATCAATCAATATGACAAACCGTTTTGACAAAAGAGAGAAAAGCACTTCATCTCTCTGCACAGACTGGCAGCATAAAGGGCACTGAATGCACCACGGCTTTGCAAAGAAAGGTTTTAATGAAGCGTTTGGTGCAAAAGTTGAGTGCCGACGACAGGAACGACAGGAATTGGAAAATGCAATTGTTAAAAATCAAACTAACGTCATATGCTGTCAACCACAACATAAAGGCCCACTCCGCCTCCCGTAAACCATCCGTTTCTGATCTCAGGCACGACGGGCGCTGTGGCGTGGTGGTAAGACATCGGCCTCTTAATCGGAAGGTCGTGAGTTCGAATCCCGGCCGCGGCCGCCTGGTGGGTTAATAGTGGAGATTTTTCCGATCTCCCAGGTCAACTTATGTGCAGGCCTGCTAGTGGCTTATCCCCCTTCGTGTGCACACGCAAGCACAAGACCAAGTGCGAACGGAAAAGATCCTGTAATCCATGTCAGAGTTCGGTGGGTTATAGAAACACGAGAATACCCAGCATGCGTCCTCCGAAAGCGGCGTATGGCTGCCTAAATGGCGGGGTAAAAACGGTCATACACGTAAACATCTACTCGTGCAAAAACACGAGTGTACGTGGGAGTTTCAGCCCACGAACGCAGAAGAAGCAGAAGAGGTATCACAGACACCGCCAGGCATGTACAGTCAAAACTTGACTAAATGTAAAAACAAGCAAAAGGTTTGCAGTCTAAAGCTGTAAATAGGGGAAGCACCTCAGCGCTTCCGTAGTGGTAGACACCCCCTCCCCCCCCCCCCCCCCCCATAACTTGACTAAATGTAAAAATAGTGCGAACATTATCAACACAAAAGCAAGTCTTTCAATATGGTTTTTTTAAGTCAATTAAGCAAACCGTCTGCTGAACAGAAGAATTGTCTTAGCGGTGGCGTATTAGTGGATTCTCCGGGGAACACAAAAACACCATGTACTGTACAGGATCAAAACAAATTCATCGAAAGAAGTCTCTCTATGAAAAAAAAATGAAGAAAAATATTAAAAAACTCAACAAAGACAAAATCAACAAACAACCCCGCCCCCGAACAACAACAACAACAACAACAACAACAACAACAACAACAACAACAACAACAACAACAACAACAACATAAAATAAAGATCAACAAAGAAAAAAGAAAAGTGTCCGCGTAGTCGAAACCACTAGAGGGAGCATCTCGAGTCAGCGCTGTTGGCGTTTTACATGTAGATTCTTCTTTCAATGCAAAAACCGCAAGTCTAAAAAAAACAATTAAAAAAAATAAAAATAAAATAAGCAAACTGTCTGCGGTTTTAGCCACTTAACAGAGGAAGAATCTAAATGCTGCTGCAGAAGAAGTGGAATCTTCCCACAATGTAAAACAGCAAGTCTGCCGTTTAAGGCGTAAGGGTCACCCAGAATTTGGAAAAAAATCGTTTTTCAGATATACTAAATTATGATGTTGCCAAAAGCTAGAACAATATCTCTATTTTCATGTGCAGTTTACATTTTGTCTCTAGCATACATAGTTTTCTTGCAATAAGTGGTCAAAGTAGGTTGGTGGGAATTAAAAATCCCTTTAATCAAGGCCTCTGTTGAATGAAATTATCGGTTCTGATGATGAAGTTGATTCCAAAAACTGCTCAGAACAGTCTGACACAGATGATGAATCAGACAGTAGCTCAAGTGAAGATAGTTTTGATTCTAATCTCTTGATGACCCCCCCATACAGGACATAGACTGATAGATGTTGAACTTTTTGCAGTTTTATGTGGTGAAAGTTCGCTCGAAATCACAGGCAGCTACACTGTCTGCATGATCAACTTGTTTAAATATTCACCTATTCCATTGAAACTTTGCACATCAAATGTTCACTTGACTGGCTATATTGTGTTCTAAAATAAAGCTGATAATCAAAAAGATATAATTTGTTTGATTGTGTGATATATCATAATAATATATAGAATTATAGTATTCTTTTCTAATGCTACTAAAAGCAAAATTTCCAACAAAACAGAAAGCTTTTAGAACATAATGTAGGTAATGATGCTTTAAATATGTGTGCCAATTTATTTTTCAATTGGACACATACTTTTTTTCCAAGAGTGCATTGAAAAATGCTAAAATTAGCATTTTTGCAGGTTTATTTTGCCCATTTTGTTACGAACTAAATAATTCTTTCAGTTGTTCTATTTAATTTAGACATTCAAACTTGATGTTTTCTGAAAATATAATGATTTTTGAAGAAAACTACCAAACATCAAGCCAATTCATTGATTGCAAGTGACTGAATAAAAAAATAACAGTTTTGGTCCGACAATCTGGGTGACCCTTACGCCTTAACAAAGAGGTAAGAAGTCGCGTAGATTGATATATACACATTTTTCAGTCATTCTGTCAGCCTGAAACTAAAACATCAACACTAAAATAATACCAACACCGAGACAACATAAATATACTAAGGTTTCGCTAGTCTAGCTCGACTCCGAGAAGCATGCGAACTTAGTGCCTAATTAACCTATTTTGTTTAATTGTGAGTTCATTTTCAAAGTAAACATGACTGATCTATACATTTTTGGATTCAGGAAATGATTAAAAAAAAATGAAATCATTTTTGGATCGATTACTAAAATTTGAATTGTATCTAGAATTTGAATTGTTATGACCATTTAGGCGAATACTCTTCGGACATTTGGCCGATAGGGACATGAAAGTTTCGGCCAAAGTAAAAAAAAATCGGCGATTGGCCGAAGGGCCGACCCAAACGACACCCCTGCACACACACACACACACACACACACACACACACACACACACATGTCTCGATTCGCAGTCTATGTTTTAAAAATTTAGTCAAAACTAAGCAAACAGTCGGCAGTAAACAGAGGAAGCATGTTAACGCTGCAACGGTAGAAGTGGAATCTTCTTGCAATGCAAAAAAAAAGTCTGCCTTGCAAAGACAGGGAAAACAAACTTAAAGCAAACTGTCGGCAGTGTAAACCACTAAAACTAGGACGAATCTCCGCGCTAGCTGCCGTCCTAATACCAGAGAATCCCCCTGCAATGCAAAAACAGCAAGTCTGCAGTAGGCGGCAAACAGGGAAAGATAAACTTAAGCAAACTGTCTGCAGTGTAAACCACTAAAACCAGGCAGAATCTCCGCGCTATAGCTGCCGTCCTAGTACCGCAGAATCCCCCCTGCAATGCACACACAGCAAGTCTGCAGCGTAATTGTTCGGAAGCAACGAGATAATCAGCCGCTGAAGGACTATCACGGGGAAATGAAGGTGCTCATGAGCAAAGCTCGAGGATCGAACCCTCGCTCTCAGTGTATCCGCTCGCCCCTTATCGACTGGCCACAAACCAATTTTCGCACCTCATAATCTGAAGAGCCAGCAGCGAAGGGGAGAGCAAAAGAAGTTTTCTCTTCTTTCCTGTGGTGTCCCCGATCGCTCATTTAGAAGGCTAGGCGCACGGCAAGCGGGTTCGTTGGAAATCGGTGTTTGTGACAGTATTGTCACTTCCGTGGTAGAGTCTGGCGCGCTTAGCGAGGGTGACTGGAACGAACAATTCAAACGAACGTTTGCCAGAGAGAACCAGACTTGTGCGCAGAGCGGCCGTGTGTGCGCGTGTGCGTGTATGCAGTGTGATGCGTGTGAGATTGTGAACATTTGACAGGAAGAAACGACAGAAGAAATAGATTGTATTTATCAGATATTCGAACTGTCGTGTCACATGGGACGCATTGACTGTGTGTTTTCTATTACGTAGTGGACACTTCCTTCGCCAGAAAGAACCAGACGTGTGCGCGTGTAGTGTGTGCACAAGGAATTGTGTAACTATAACAGAAAAATAATTTAATTTAGACTTTTGAACTGTATTGTCACAGGGGATGCTTTTCTGTTGGGGAGTAAACAATTGATTCTTGGGAAACAACCAGACTTTCTCGTCGAGCAGACAGGTGCGCGTGTGCGGGTGTGCAGTGTACGTGCGAGATTTTGTAACTGTACTAGAAAAAGAAAAGAAAAGAAACTGGTGGGTTGACACAAGCTTGTGTAACTGCAACCAAAAAGAACGCACACAAGAAATAGATTGAATTTATCTGAGTTTCAAATTGTCGTGCACGCAAGGGACGCCTTTACTCTAGAGCTGTGTTTGCTATTACATAGTGGAACATTCCTTCTCCAGTTACAAAAAACAAAGATAAAATAAACGAAATACATTGTATTTATCAGATTTTCGAACTGTCGTGCATTATACATGGGACGCCTTTACTCTGTGTTTTCTATTACATAGTAGACAATTCCTTCAACAACAGAAAAAATAAAAGAAATACATTGTATTTATCAGATTTTCGAACTGTCGTGCATTATACATGGGACCCCTGCACTCAGTGTTTTCTATTACATAGTAGTCAATTCCTTCAACAACGGAAAACATAAGAAATACGTTGTATTTATCAGATTTTCGAACTGTCGTGCATTATACATGGGACGTCTTTAATCTGTGTTTTCTATTACATAGTAGTCAATTCCTTCAACAACAGAAATAAAAGAAATACATTGTATTTATCAGATTTTCGAACTGTCGTGCATTATACAAGGGACGCCTTTACTCTGTGTTTCTATCATGTAGTGTAACATTCCTTAACTCATTGTCTCCCAGGTACGGATATATCCGTACCCACTCATAATGGCTCTATCTGGCCAGGTACGGATATATCCGATCAGACTGTTAGCTTCAGTCGCTTCCTGTAACGTCCATCTTACCAGCGTTTTGATACACAGTTACTACAATTCTGAGTGACCTGCTGCAGCACAGCTGGTCTAACTCGGCTGAGAAAAAAACTTGGCCAACATAGGTGGGGGAGGGGGGGGGGGGGAGTAGAAAGTGTTAAACAACAGAAGAAAAGAAAAAGAAGCACATATATTGTATTGATCAGATTTTCGAAATACAAGGGTCTCCGAACTCGTTGTGGACAATTCCTGTGTTTTACAATTCACTTTATTTCTGTTTCGGATTTGAAGCTGTACGCTATAACTGTCTGTGGTAGGATTCAAGGGATCTGTTTCGAAAGGATCGCAGGCCTGGTTTAATTGCTAGCCTGTTCCAGAAACTGGATGTGACAGGGCGTACGTGCAATCGTTAACTCCGAGGTATTGAGGAAATACAGGCGTAAAAGTGGACTAGACTGGCGTGTGATCAATCGATAGAAATGCCACGGGAAATATTTATTGTCGTCGCATGAAGCCGTCTCTCTTGTGGTAGGTAAATTTTGAATGTTTAGATAAGTTAGGGTGAGAGGCGAGGGGTGAAAGGAGGGTGGAGGTGAGGGGGGAAGCAGAGTGTGTGTGTGTGTGTGTGTGTGTGTGTGTATGTGAGGGGGGTGTACATGCGTGCGTGCGCCTGTATGTGCGTGTGTGTGTTTGTGCGTGCGTGTGTGTGTGTTTGTGCGTGCGTGTGTGTGTTTGTGCGTGCGTGCGTGCGTGTGTGTTCGTGCGTGCGTGTGTGTGTGTGTGTGTGCGTGCGTGCGTGCGTGCTTGCGTGCGTGCGTACGTACGTGCATGTGTGTGTGTTAGTGTGTCTGTGTGATGAATCTACTTATTGCTGGCGTACAGTGCAAACAAATACATCGATTAAGAGCAAGAATCAATAACTGGCTAACTTTTCTTTTTAATAAAAACAAGAGGCGAAGCCTTCAAGGCTCACGTAAGAAATCGACAAACAGTAACACAAACTCAATCACTTCGTCACACATACACGCACACACACACACACACACACACACACAGTAAGCGGCATAGGTGACACTGTGCAAGAAAGCGAGACACTAGATCTAGATCTGAATGGCCGATTTCGAAGAAAAAACTAGTCTCGGCCCGCTCGGCAAAATAACAATGACCGAGACTTTCAGTAATTCCTTCGCGTGACGTCTAACCCTCTTACGTCATAATGTGACGTCTTCAAATGTTGTGACGTCTTCAAATGTTAAAGTTTCTACCACAGACATACATACATACATACGCACGCACGCACGCACGCACGCACAGACAGACAAAAGTTAGCATCGCATAGGCTACACTTACGTGAGCCAAAAATCAACGAATGGGGAAAACGTTAGGAATCAATACATTCCTGGCTTACTTTTAAAAATGCATGATGAACTTGTAGATCAGTGGCTAATGAGTCGATTTCGTGTCAGCGACCGTTCAAAGCACGGGGTTTTAGAATAACTGTTGTACAAGTTCGTATATAGTCAGCTGAAGCGTTGAAGCAAACATCTTGAAAGTACTGGATAGGATTTAGCTAATTACTTTTGTAGTTTACAACGCAATGGCTTTTCTTGACTTGTACTGTTAGACCTCTTTTAGTCTGTCTCGTAGGTTTGCTGTTGTTGTTGTTGTGTTGTTGTTGTTGTTGTTGTTGTTGTTGTTGTTGTTGTTGTTGTTGTTGTTGTCAAAGAGACAGACAGAGACTGTGACCGGAAACAGACAGACAGAAACAGACACTCCTCACACACAAATAAAGCGAACGACGATCGATCAAACACAACGGTAAAACAAAAAGCGAACACATCGTGCTTGATTGAGAAATCCTAAATGCCATTTTTTCAAGTCAAGTTTTGACTAAATGTAAAAAGACAGACGTCTAGACAGACAGACAAAAAGACAGACAGACAGATAGAGAGAGAGGGATCAAATCAAATTAAATCAAGTGTTATTTTACGAGGGTTATGGCATAAGCAAATCAAACGAGCTTTATTTTCCACCAATCTCTCACCCAGAGAGGCACTACTCTAATCACATGTATACACGGACATTCATGTGAAAAACGTAGGGGGGGAGAGAGAGAGAGAGAGAGAGAGAGAGAGAGAGAGAGAGAGAGAGAGAGAGAGAGAGAGAGAGAGAGAGAGAGAGAGAGGGGGGAGGAGAGAGAGAGAGAGAGAGAGAGAGAGAGAGAGAGAGCGCGAGGGACAAACAGACAGGCAGACAGGCAGACCGACCGACCGACAGACAGACCCTTGTAAACAACTCCCAGATTGTCAGAAACAAAGCCCATGCTTTCTACCGTGACGACTGTTTTTCTGTAACCAATGAAGCGAGAAACGAAACACAGGCGAGAGGGTACTTGGCACTTGTTCTTGTGTGTTAGCAAAAATCAAAGGGAGAGCGAGAGAGAGAAGAGATGATGATGATGATGATGGAACTTTATTTTTGAAGGATAGAGGTTTAAGGCGACGCCTTTTCTTACAACCGGTCCCTACTTCTAATACAAATGTCTAATAAATGATAAACAAGTAAAGCAACATGACAAATAAACAAAGTAAACGAACGAATCAGCAAACAATCGACAAGTAAGCAAACAAGCAAATAAACATAAACAACAAAATAAAAAAGTAAGCAACATACAAATCGAAAGCGAAACATGCAACATGTTAATTGAGGCCACAGAGAGAGAGAGAGAGAGAGAGAGAGAGAGAGAGAGAGAGAGAGAGAGAGAGAGAGAGAGATACAAAGACAGAGAGAGAGAGAGAGAATGAGAGAGAGAGAGAAAGAAAGAGAGAGCGAGAGAGAGAAAAAGATACAAAGACAGAGAGAGAGAGAGAGAGAGAGAGAGAGAGAGAGAGAGAGAGAATGCGAGAAAGAAAGAGAGAGACAGAGAAAGAGAGCAAAGAGGGTAAGAGCAGAGACAGAGAGAGACAGGGAGAGACAGACAGAGACAAAGAGAGAAAGAGAGAGAGATAAAGATAGACAAAGAGCGAGACAGAGACAGACAAACAGTCAGACAGACAGATAGGTAGATAGGTTGACAAACAGATAGGTAGACAGACAGACAGAATAGTAAACATACAGAGTGAGAGACAGAGAGAGACAGAGACTGAGAGAGAATATTCAAATAGGGCGGTATGTGTAGGTAGACTGAGAATCGAGTGACAATATGACGTTTGAAAGGTTACTTTTTCTGTCCTATTCCTTTTTACATTTAGTCAAGTTTGACTAAATGTTTTAACGTAAAGGGGGGAATCGAGACGAGGGTCGTGGTGTATGTGTGTGTGTGTGTGTGTGTGTGTGTGTGTGTGTGTGTGTGTGTATGTGTGTGTGTCTGTGTGTGTGTGTGTGTGTGTGTGTGTAGAGCGATTCAGACCAAACTACTGGACCGATCTTTATGAAATTTGACGTGAGAGTTCCTGGGAATGATATCCCCGGACGTTTTTTTCTTTTTTTCGATAAATATCTTTGATGACGTCATATCCGCCTTTTTGTAAAAGTTGAGGCGGCACTGTCACACCCTCATTTTTCAATCAAATTGATTGAAATTTTGGCCCAGCAATCTTCGACGAAGGCCGGACTTCGGTATTGCATTTCAGCTTGGTGGCTTAAAAATTAATTTATGACTTTGGTCATTAAAAATCTGAAAATTGTAAAAAAAATACAATTGTTTTTAAAACGATCCAAATTTACGTTTATCTTATTCTTCATCATTTTCTGATTCCATAAACATATAAATATGTTATATTTGGATTAAAAACAAGCTCTGAAAATTAAAAATACAAAAATTATTATTAAAATAAAATTTCCGAAATCGATTTAAAAACAATTTCATCGTATTCCTTGTGGGTTCCTGATTCCAAAAACATATAGATGTGATATGTTTGGATTAAAAACACGCTCAGAAAGTTAAAAAGAATAGAGATAAAGAAAAGCGTGCTATCCTTCTCAGCGCAACTACTACCCTGCTCTTCTTGTCAATTTGACTGCCATTGCATCGAGCAGTGGACTGACGATGCTATGAGTATACGCTCTTGCTGTAAAAATGCAGTGAGTTCAGTTTCATTCTGTTAGTTCGACAGCTTGACTAAATGTTATTTCTTCTGCGTTCGATGTTGGTGGCCGTGCTAGATCCTCAGACCAGTGGTTGCCAGGAAGTCCGCAGTGAGAGATTGACTAAATGTTGTAATTTCGCCTCACGCGACTTGTTTTTCTTTTTTTTTCTTTTTCTTTCTATTTTACTTTTTTTTTCTATTTTCCCTTTTACATTATTTTAGTCAAATTTTGATTTTTTCTTACTTTTTTACTTACTTACTTTCTTTCTTTTTTTCTTTTTTTCTTATTTCCTTTAAAAAAAAATTAATCTTGCTTGATTTCTTTCTTCCTCTCTTTCGATCTTTCTTCCTTCCCTTCTTTGGCAGACAGGAAATCACCAAAGGATTAATATTCAAATAGCTGCTTAAAACAAAAAGGGAAAACATAAATGAAAATAATCTTTTGACATGGGGCAATTACACGGGCTTCCGTTTGTCAAAGCTCACGCGGACTCTGCCAATCTTCTGAGGGAATATGCATGCGCATCAACGCCTGCTAACAGACGCCAACTTTGTTGACCCCACAACAGTTTGAATTCTAAGTTGACTCCATTTGAGCCTCGAAGCATGGGAATGCGTTTTTGTATCAACCCTTTATTTGGGAATTCAAGAAAACGTCCTCTAACTGACGCTAAATTTGTTGACCCCCAAATAGTTTGAGTTCTCGAATGGTTCCATTTGGTATTTTTCATTTTGAGCCTCGAGGAAAACTTTTTCTTTTTTTTCCCCCTTCGTGTGAATTCAAGAAATTTAGCTGTGCCAATATTGACTCGTACGGGAAAGTTTCATTAGCGACCTCCGGTAAATGTGTAAACAGTCGGGTTTTTTTTTCTTGTGAATTTAGAGAATTACCCTTGCGATATTGACAGTTTCAACAGGTTCGTTTGGGGGTTTCCGTGAAATGGTTTGGGCACAAACTCTTCTTTTTCTTCTAAATTCGAGGAATATTGCCTGTGGTTTCGATCGCAATACCCCCCACCCCACCCCTAATTTTAAGGTATGGGGAACTTTGTCTCTTTCCTATGAGCTTAAGTAGTTTCGATTGTGCCGCCCAATTTGCTTGCAAAATATTTCCCTTATATTAAGTTTTTGTTTGCTAATTTCCGGTAAAACTGTAATCACTTTCTCAATTTATTTTGAACTTTACACAATTGTGCTTGTTGTATTGATTATGTTTTGGTTCACCTAATTTGATGAAAACATTAATTTCCTGAATTTCAAAATTTCTTCCGAATTCGGGACATTTGCTGATAATGACGTGTTTTTGGTTAACGTAGTCTAGTTGGATTCTTAGTCAAATTATAATACACCTTTACATTTCTTGTTTCTGTATTATGTGACATTTTCTGATACGAATCAAATAAAGCTTTCAGTTACGTTGGGAACTTGTCACATGGCTTCCCAACAATAACAAAAAATACAAACTATCTTTGGTTTTATATTTTTTGTGAAAAACTATGTCTGTTTGCAACTTCGCAACAATATTTCATTCAGGTGTCTGAGCCAATCTATGCAACTTCTTTTCCTCCTTCTTTATGAACTGAACTTAACTACCGCTGTTGGTTTGGTTTGGAAACTTTCTTGAAATATACGTCCCTTCCCTTTTGAAGGATTGTGTCAGCCATCACAAGTCTGTTCAGGCAATTGTACTGAATGAGAGCTTTCTTCCACTTCAACACATTTCAAAAATCAACTTAATTATCCCGTAATTTTTTTGTAATTTTTCCGAACTTTTTCCATTATGTTTTTTACATTTAGTCAAGTTTTGACTAAATGTTTTAACATAGAGGGGGAATCGAGACGAGGGTCGTGGTGTATGTGTGTGTGTATGTGTGTGTGTGTGTGTGTGTCTGTGTGTGTGTGTAGAGCGATTCAGAGTAAACTACTGGACCGATCTTTATGAAATTTTACATGAGAGTTCCTGGGTATAATATCCCCAGACAGATTTTTCATTTTTTCGATAAATGTCTTTGATGACGTCATATCCGGCTTTTTGTGAAAGTTGAGGCAGCACTGTCACGCTCTCATTTTTCAATCAATCAATCAATCAATCAATGAGTCTTATATCGCGCATATTCCGTGGGTACAGTTCTAGGCGCTCTGCAGTGATGCCGTGTGAGATGAAATTTTATACGGCCAGTAGATTGCAGCCATTTCGGCGCATATTTACCTTTCACGGCCTATTATTCCAAGTGACACGGGTATGGGTAGACAATTATTAACTGTGCCTAAGCAATTTTGCCAGGAAAGACCCTTTTGTCAATCGTGGGATCTTTAACGTGCACACCCAATGTAGTGTACACGGGGGGAGGTTCGGACACCGAAGAGAGTCTGCACACAAAGTTGACTCTGTGAAATAAATTTCCGCCGAACCTGGGATCGAACTCACGCTGACAGCGGCCAACTGAATACAAATCCAGCGCGCTACCAACTGAGCTATATCCCCGCCCAATCAAATTGATTGAACTTTTTGTAAAGCAATCTTCGACGAAGGCCGGACTTCGGTATTGCATTTCAGCTTGGTGGCTTAAAAATTAAT
>NC_090250.1:16743649-16746149 GCF_037325665.1 Littorina saxatilis | reverse complement strand
TGTTAGGGTGAAGTAATTTATTCGTTATTTATTCGTCAGGGGAGTAACATTTTTGTACGAAATGTTTACTCGGAACTCACCTGTCGTGGGGAGTAGTTTTCTCGTGTAATGGGGGAGTACTTTTTTTCGTAAAGGGAGTAACATTTTCGTACGAAATTTTTACTCCGGAGTAAAAATCTCGTGGGAGTAATTTTCTCGTGTTACACGGGACATTTTTGCCGTGCACGCACGGTTAGTTTGTAAAAAAAAACCCACACGCGTGAAATCGTAATGATTATTGTGTATGAGGGCATCGTATTAAGTCTCAGAAGAGGTATGGGGACATGCAGATGAAATACAGATGATTTGGCCAAACTCCTATGTCCTTGTGATGAGGCCATCCCTCCACCTGGACACATACAATACATTAACATAGCCAGACAGTAGATTGTTTTGTTGAATCAATTTCTTAAAAGCCACTGGTTCCAAAAAAAAGTCAAGAGGTTGGATTGTGTCAAAGTGAAGGAATTATCTTATTCCCGTATGTCAAACCTGAGCAGATCTGAGATAACGAGCACAGTTTTTTTTTTATAATAATAAATAATAATAATAACGGGCATTTATAAAGCGCCTTATCAAAAGTTCAAAGCGCGGGACAACAATACATGTATACAAAAATCATACAATCACTGTCAGATTCAAACAACACATCATGCACATCTCACATCTCCAGACTCTATACTAAGGAACTATCCGTAGTGTTGTTGGAACAAGTGAGTTTTCAAATTGGACTTAAAAGATTAAATGGATGGAGAGTGACGTAATTGAAAGGGGAGTGAATTCCATAACTGAGGTCCATAATACGAAAACGTGCGGAAGCCATGAGCCTTGCGTTTAAAGCGACCTTGACAGAGAAGTCGAGCATCATCAGAAGAACGAAGGGTGCGAGAGGGAGTGTAGAGAGAGACCAGTTCAGAAAGATAGGCAGGTGCCTCCAAGGGAATGACTGTGCCTAAAGCGGATACAAGATAAAGATATCTTTGGTTTTGCTTTCTCAAGATACAGCAAGGTATATTTTTAAGAATGAAACTAAATCTTGGAGATCAAGCATGATGAATGGAAAAGTCACCTGTAAATCTCCCCTTCTTTGCTCTCTGGTATTTCGAGGCTATGCTTGTAAAAGGCCACCAACTATAACCTGAAAATAATCGAATGTTGCTGACATTTGTTGTTGTCCCTCTTTCCAGACAATCTTGGAACAATTAATGATGAGCGAATCCCCAACGATGACTTTAACTTCGCATCAACGTATCTGACGTCACCACCCTTTTATAATTCGACGATGACGTCATCACTGACGTCACACATGCAGTCCACGATGCAAGCCCTGGCACTTCTTCCGGAAAAGCTCCGGCAACGGAGGCGCATACGTCAGCGCGTCCTTGACCCCGCTTCACCGCGTGCGGCCTTCGCCAATCCCAAATATGGAAGTACCTCTCGGAACTTCATCTTCCGGGTCATGGCACAGCGAAAGGTCGCGCCGGCTGTTGAACCATCCGTCTCGCCCCCCTACCAAGAAATGCAAGAAGACAAAACAGGTAGTCAGAATTAGAGAGGGGAGAGGGAGGAAAGAGACCAACAGGGGGCGAGGAGGAGTGAAGAAAGAAGGGAAGGGGAATGGGGACGGGGGAGGCAGAGGTGAAGGGAAGAAGAGGAGAGAGAGAGAGAGAGAGAGAGAGAGAGAGAGAGAGAGAGAGAGAGAGAGAGAGAGAGAGAGAGAGAATGACAATGACAATGACAATGACAATTCTTTATTTAACGAGGGTAGTAGATTAAGCAGTGGTCTGCTTTTTTACATCCAGCCCTCGCCCTAAAGAGGGACTAACTACAAAAATGAAATAAAAATACAAGATAAACAAGTCGCGTAAGGCGAAAATACAACATTTAGTCAAGTAGCTGTCGAACTCACAGAATGAAACTGAACGCAATACAACGCAGCAAGACCGTATACTCGTAGCATCGTCAGTCCACCGCTCATGGAAAAGGCAGTGAAATTGACAAGAAGAGCGGGGTAGTAGTTGCGCTGAGAAGGATAGCACGCTTTTCTGTACCTCTCTTCGTTTTAACTTTCTGAGCGTGTTTTCAATCCAAACATATCATATCTATATGTTTTTGGAATCAGGAACCAACAAGGAATAAGATGAAAGTGTTTTTAAATTGATTTCGAAAATTTAATTTTGATCATAATTTTTATATTTTTAATTTTCAGAGCTTGTTTTTAATCCAAATATAACATATTTATATGTTTTTGGAATCAGAAAATGATGGAGAATAAGATGAACGTAAATTTGGATCGTTTTATAAAAAAATTTTTTTTTTTACAATTTTCAGATTTTTAATGACCAAAGTCATTAATTAATTTTTAAACCACAAAGCTGAAATGCAATACCGAAGTCCGGGCTTCGTCGGAGATTACTTGACCAAAATTTCAACCAATTTGGTTGAAAAATGAGAGCGTGAC
>NC_090250.1:16738649-16741149 GCF_037325665.1 Littorina saxatilis | reverse complement strand
GAGCAAGAGTAAGACAAAGCAGTGTATTCGAACTAAATTTAAGTTAGTGAAAGCGAGATAAAATAATAATACTTATCCAACTGCATTTATTTTCCAAACTGCCCATTAACCATTCACAAAATTTAGACTACTTTGCTAAATTCTTATTTCCTATCAAATAAGTTTCCCCCTGCCTTAAGACAACCTGCAAGAACACATCAACCCAATCCAAACCTGCACAGGCAGATACATTAATAACGACGCTTATTTCCATTTTTCTAAAATTAAGCTGACACAACAGTCAGAAGTCACGTTGGCACGTTTGGAAAATATGTACTATGTGGTCAACTGTTGTGGCGGATTTTGAACGTAGCAGACAAGGTCGCCGTGAGGTTTGCGTTCTCTTTAAATTAGTTGTGTGATCTTGTAATTTCGATGGTTTTTGCTTTGTCTTTAACTCCTCGTCGTCCGCACACGAAATGACAAGATTGCACGCACAATTTCAAAGACAAAGAAACCAGCGAATCTAATCGAGGGAAAATGAGTTAACCAAGAAACAAATAGAAGGTTAAAAGGACATGAAGAAAGAAGGAAAGCAATCACTGAAAACAGAAAGCAAAGGGGGACAAAAACAAGCAAAGAAACGATCTTTTTATGGTGATGATGATGATGATGATGATGATGATGATGATGATGATGATGATGATGATGATGATGATGATGATGATGATGATGATGATGATGATGATGATGATGATGATGCTGCTGCTGCTGCTGCTGCTGCTGCTGCTGCTGCTGCTGCTGCTGCTGCTGATGATGATGATGATGATGATGATGATGATGATGATGATGATGATGATGATGATGATGAAACACACAAACAAACAAGCAAACAAACAAACAAACAAATCACAACGAATAAACGAGCACAGTCACCATTGCAGAAATCAAAAAAACAAAATATACACTTAAGTTTCTTAAAGGTTTCTCAAAATGTTCCAGAGCAAACCGCCGAACAGGAAGAAACAACATCACCATCACCAACACAACGAGTCAGCGTTAGCGACATCGAGGTGGTCGACGTATATCGGCCGAAACCGGAAACGCCTTGCCAGAAGATCTACCAACGCGCATGCGCCAAACTGCAAGTGCTTCCGTCCATGAGCGTGTACGATCACCTGCCCTGTTCACAGATGGCGCTCCCGCATAGCGGTGTAGGTCACGATGAGGTCAAGGCCATTGCTATCGCCCTCGTGGTGAGTTCAGTGTGATTTATGGACAGATAGATGGGTGATGGGTGGATGGATTGATGGATTGGTTAATTGTTTGATTGGTAGGATGTTATTTTTCCTCTTATTTATTGTTTGCAGGGTGTATTCAGTTCTATCCCCAAATTGCACACATAAGAGAGATAATCATACCTTCTTCTTTTTCTTCTTCTTCTTCTTCTTCTCCGTCCATGTACTTAGACTCCCACGGTCACACATGTTTTTAGCACGAGTGGATTGTTACGTGTATGACCGTTTTTACCCCGCCATTCAGGCAGCATACGCCGATTTCGGGGGAGGCATGCTGGGTATTTTCGTGTTTCTATAACCCACCGAACTCTGACATGGATTACAGGATCTTTTCCGTGCGCACTTGGTCTTATGCTTGCGTGTACACACGAAGGGGGTTAAGTCACTAGCAGGTCTGCACATAAGCTGACCTGGGAGATCGGAAAAATCTCCATTCTTAACCCACCAGGCGGCAGCGACCGGGATTCGAACTCACGACCTCCCGATTAGGAGGCCGATGTCTTACCACCACGCCACTGCGCCCGTCATAGATTGCATATTCGTCGTGCATGTGTGCCTTTCCTGTGCACGTGCCTTCGTGCGACTGTGCGTGCGTGTTTGGTGCGCTCATGTCTTTGCCTTTGCCTTGCAAATTTACCTCTGTTCATTTAAATCTAAAGCAGTAAATATTTGAACATTTCTTTCAAGCGCTCTTTAAAAAGTACGTAGTAACGCTGAAAACTTGCTTCATTGAAGTTGAAAAGTATATGTTCGGTACAGGTAAATAGGATAGCTAAATCCACAGATCGACACGGAATACTTTTCAAGAACAAATAATGCCCCAAAGGAATTTAAGGAATGCAAACGGAACATTTTATTTTTTCTGTTTTCAAGTTTAAGTTTTCATCGTCTTCAACACCTGCAGACCAGCAGATCTTTACAATTCGCTTGGGGGCTCTTACAAAAGTAAACGTTGTTTTCAAGACATACTTTTGACATTTAATTTGTTTTATATTTGTTTAGATACAGAGGGAGAAAGGTCGCTCGTCTGAGTTGATTAGACGAAGTGTGAGCTGGGTGAGAGTATATAGTGTAGCGGGACACAAAATAGTGTCAAATTTCTATGATAAATCGAAAAGGCCTAAATTGCATTGTGTTTTCCTCTGGGGAAATAACCAGAAAGCTTTGTTGCAGAGCCGTAGAGTGAGGGAGTGGAGAAGTGAGTTGTTATTGTATTAAATGCA
>NC_090250.1:16726149-16733649 GCF_037325665.1 Littorina saxatilis | reverse complement strand
GGTGTAATAACACAATCTGTTAGAATCTGGTAAGACAAAGGCGTCACTGCTGCGGTGAGACAAAGACATGACGAACTTGAGTTAACACGCATGGTTGGACAAACTGTTAGCAGTTACTCAAGAAGGTGTGAAACAAAGCGTGGGTTCAGTACTAAAACAGGTATTGTATGCCTGAAAACTACCATTGAAACGTGACTATAGTCAATTAACACGTTAATGAGGCTTCATTAACAAAATATGCGGTGTAAAAAGAAAAGAAAAAAGATTTTTTTGGAAAAGCTTGTTTTCCTCTCCGTGTGAAACCATCACTGAACGATTGCTGTTTTAGTCATCAACAAACATAAAATAAGCAAGCAAGCTTCTTATTCTTCTTCTTCTGCGTTTATGGGCTGAAACTCCCACGTACACTCGTGTATTTTGCACGAGTGGATTTTTTCGTGTATGACCGTTTTTACCCCGCCGTTTAGACAGCCATACGCCGCTTTCGGGGAAGGCAAGCAAGCAACAACAACAACAACAACAAAATAAGCAAACAAACATACAAACAAACAAACAAAAACCAATTGAACAAACAAACATACTAACGCCCTAACGTGCACATCCTTGGTATTTTGTGTTTCACAACTGAATACAAAAACCCAAGTGAAATAACGGAATGAGCTAGGTACTCATCAACTGAAGGCTGGTGAACTATTTCACTGCTATCATCATTATGCCATAGAAATAGCAAGTCATATCTGTAAATCGTGTGTATTTCCGTGCGTGGAACCGCCGGGAGAAAACTAACTCAAAACAAAACAAAGATTAAACCTCATTGATAAGCAAGAAGCGACATTGTCATCAGTTATTCAATTGTGGACGCAGGCAGCAGGAGATGGCTTATCGGCGTTTCACGAGATCGTTAAGGCCTTGTACGTGTTGTTTGTGTTTCGCATTTGATTCTCAAAGTGATACGGAACGATCATTAAATCACACGTAAATGTGCATTGGAGGGCCAACTTTTTTTTTGTTCAATGAAAACATGGTGCAAACAGCAGCAAAATTGTTACGTTCAAATGTGGAATCTTTACCCTTTTTTTTTTTAGAGATCACGATAGCTATTTTGAATGTTTTAATTTTTTAGAGATCACAATAGCCATTTTTCTAACTGGTAGGCTATTTCTTGAAGAAACAGGAATCTTCGCTCTCACAGAAACAATGATTCTTTTACATGTATCATCCGGTGTATCAAGTTTAAGGCACAGTAAGCCTCCCGTAAACCATCACAGATACGGTCAGGCTTTTACACACAGTACAAACACCCTTTCATTTAAACACTCAGCGATTGAGAACATCCTAGGTGCCCTCGTAAAGAGCGAACAATTTTCAAAGAATTTATTTTTGCGTGGTTTATCTTACCCCTGAGCCATCGTGAACCCGTGTGATCCAGTTTCCCTTTTTCACAATGTAGTCGTCAGTTAGTAATCTGAATGCGACTCGATGTGAGCTTATCTACAATAGCACGTTTTTATGCACGAAACAAACAGCTGTGGTTCACAAGAACTCTAGCGATGGCTTTTGACTGTTGAGAGGAACGGCGATATGCATAAACCGTCGTCTGCTACGACCCTTGCGTGACCCTGCTTCCGGGCTTTTCTTTTTTCAAACTTTCACCACTTCGAATTGTACTGATCTTGTCTTGATGAAAAAAGAATTCTTTTATGATTAAAGAATGTTTGTGTAACAAGCTGTCAATGTATTATTTAGATTTTAAAAAGCTAGGTCTAGCGCAAAAACGCACCACGGTCCAAAAACATTCTGATAATCATCGATCCACGGCTATCGCCAGTTTACATCGATAGAATGAGACCCGAAGGGAAGTAACTCATTTTTGACCTGAGTTCAGGATGGGTCCAAAAAGTGTTCGAGACAATCTGCAAAATTAATTCTTTAAAAATTGCTCGCTCTTTACGTAGGGCACCTAGGATGTTCCCGTTTGGTGAGCGTTCAAATGGAAGGGTGTTTGTACTGTGTGTAAAAGCCTGGCAGTATCTGTGATGGTTTACGGGAGGCTTACTGTCCGGGCGTGATTTCCGGTAGAATATTCATAACAGCCGTCCAGCACCAAAACAAGGCGCTATTGTTGTAGAGGACCAAGTCCACGAAAATGAATTCTTTGAAAATTTCTCACGCTCGACAGAAAGCAGCCAGGATGTTCCCGTTCGGTGAGCGTTCAAATGGAAGTATGCTTGTACTGTATGTAGACGCTCGGGGAGCTCTGTGATGGTTTACGGGAGGCTTACTGTGCCTTTAAAACACATTTATTTTCACAACGAAACCGGTCAAACAAAGTGAAAACCGGCATGTATGACTTGACGTCATTTCCGTTGAATTGATATTTTGACCGGTGAAATATCGAACATTTCGAGTTAATGCGAAACCTTTTTTGATGTGTCAAACTGGAACAGCTCTTCAGAGAGAACGCTGATCAAACTGCTTGATAATAACAGGCATGTACGTATGACTTGCTGTTATGTCCGTTAAATTGATATTTTGACCGGTAAAGTACTGAACATTTCCAGTGAATGCGATACATATGAACCTGTTTTTACGACTGTGTCGAACTGATACAGCTATTCAGAGAGAACACCGATCAAACTGCTTGATAATAACGGGCATGGCTGGGTTCGTTTTTATCAGTTACCCAATCTCGTTATAATTAACAAGTCGCGTAAGGCGAAATTACTACATTTAGTCAAGCTGTGGAACTCACAGACTGAAATTGAACGTAGTCCGCCGCTAGTGCAAAAGGCAGTGAAGTGAAAGTGACGAGCCTGTTTGGCGCGGTAGCGGTTGCGCTGTGCTTCATAGCACGCTTTACTGTACCTCTCTTCGTTTTAACTTTCTGAGCGTGTTTTTAATCCAAACATATCATATCTATATGTTTTTGGAATCAGGAACCGACAAGGAATAAGATGAAAGTGTTTTTAAATTGATTTCGAAAATTAAATTTTGATCATAATTTTTAATTTTTTTAATTTTCAGAGCTTGTTTTTAATCCAAATATAACATATTTATATGTTTTTGGAATCAGAAAATGATGCAAAATAAGATGAACGTAAATTTGGATCGTTTTATAAAAAAAATTTTTTTTTACAATTTTCAGATTTTTAATGACCAAAGTCATTGATGAATTTTTAAGCCACCTAGCTGAAATGCAATACCGAAGTCCGGCCTTCGTCGACGATTGCTTGACCAAAATTTCAATCAATTTAATTGAAAAATGAGGGTGTGACAGTGCCGCCTCAACTTTTACAAAAACCGGATATTACGTCATCAAAGACATTTATCGAAAAAAAGAAAAAAACGTCCGGGGATATCATACCCAGGAACTCTCATGTCAAATTTCATAAAGATCGGTCCAGTAGTTTACTCTGAATCGCTCTACACACACACACGCACGCACACATACACACACACACACACACACACACACACACACACACACATACATACACACACACACACACACACACACACACACACACACACACACACACACACACACACACACACACACACACACACACATACACCACGACCCTCGTCTCGATTCCCCCTCTATGTTAAAACATTTAGTCAAAACGCGTAAGGCGAAAATACAACATTTAGTCAAGTAGCTGTCGAACTCACAGAATGAAACTGAACGCAATGCCATTTTTCAGCAAGACCGTATACTCGTAGCATCGTCAGTCCACCGCTCATGGCAAAGGCAGTGAAATTGACAAGAAGAGCGGGGTAGTAGTTGCGCTAAGAAGGATAGCACGCTTTTCTGTACCTCTCTTTGTTTTAACTTTCTGAGCGTGTTTTTAATCCAAACATATTATATCTATATGTTTTTGGAATCAGGAACCAACAAGGAATAAGATGAAAGTGTTTTTAAATTGATTTCGACAATTTAATTTTGATAATAATTTTTATATATTTAATTTTCAGAGCTTGTTTTTAATCCAAATATAACATATTTATATGTTTTTGGAATTAGAAAATGATGGAAAATAAGATGAACGTAAATTTGGATCGTTTTATAAATTTTTATTTTTTTTACAATTTTCAGATTTTTAATGACCAAAGTCATTAATTAATTTTTAAGCCACCAAGCTGAAATGCAATACCGAAGTCCGGGCTTCGTCGAAGATTACTCGACCAAAATTTCAACCTATTTGGTTGAAAAATGAGGGCGTGACAGTGCCGCCTCAACTTTCACGAAGAGCCGGATATGACGTCATCAAAGACATTTATCAAAAAAATGAAAAAAACGTTCGGGGATTTCATACCCAGGAACTCTCATGTCAAATTTCATAAAGATCGGTCCATTTAGTCTGAATCGCTCTACACACACACACACACACACACACACACAGACACACACACGCACATACACCAGGACCCTCGTCTCGATTCCCCCCTCTACGTTAATACATTTAGTCAAAACTTGACTAAATGTAAAAACGTTGAAGGGTTCAATGCTTTACGGTGTTTTCATCTGGTCCCTCTTTTCACTCACATCACACTACGGAACGAAGATCAAACCATGCGGCTAGCACGCACAGACGGGTTGGTTACTTTGAAGTCAGTATGTCACAAATAAATTGCGATTGCTAATGCTCAATACAATTGCGGTCTATTTGCGCTGAACGGTTGGGACCAACCATCACTCCGTTGGACAACAGATCCATGTTCACGCTCATTAGTTTTGCTTCGCGCGTGTTAAGGTTTTGTTCGGTATTCAAGGGTTACACATGAAGCACACGGATCGAAAAGTTCAGTCTATAGTATCAAGTGGCTGCTCCGCCTGGCGTGTGGCATTATGGAGTTAGTGCTAGGACTGGTTGGTCCGGTGTCAGAATAATGTGACTGGGTGAGACATGAAGCCTGTGCTGCGACTTCTGTCTTGTGTGTGGCGCACGTTATATGTCAAAGCAGCACCTCCCTGATATGGCCCTTCGTGGTCGGCTGGGCGTTAAGCAAACAAACAAGAAGTCTAGTATCAACCGTTCGACGAAAATACGGTGAACCTCCGACCCCTCTTGCTCCTTGAATAAATGTCGTGTCGACAAACTATCATCATTAGTGGCCAACATCATGCTTTCTGTTTCTGTTGTATGTGTGCTTGTGTACGTACGCGCGTGTTTTCAGGGTTCTGTGTGTGTGTGTGTGTCAGTGTGTGTGTGTGTGTGTGTGTGTGTGTGTGTGTGTGTGTGTGTGTGTGTGTGTGTGTGTGTCTGTACGTGAGTGTGTGTCTGTACGTGAGTGTGTGAGTGTGTGTGTGTGGGTGTGGGTGTGTGTGTGTGTGTGTGTGTGTGTGTGTGTGTGTGTGTGTAGGTGAGTGTGTGTCTGTGTGTGTCCGTGGAAGTGTTTTGATTCGTATACGTGCGTGAGTGCGTACTTAGCAAGTTGAACGTCCGAAGAACCGTTTGCTCCGAGTATTATACTTAAGAATAAATTGCATAGCTGAACTGCCCTTGGGCTTTCTAAATATAATGTTCAGAGAAGATTGCAGATCTAGCGGCGTTCTATATACTAATCCTGTCGCAGTACTTTTCCCTTTAAGCCCTTCTCAGACGAGAGAGAGAGAGAGAGAGAGAGAGAGAGAGAGAGAGAGAGAGAGAGAGAGAGAGAGGGAGAGAGGGAGAGAGAGAGAGAGAGAGAGAGAGAGAGAGAGAGAGAGAGAGAGAGAGGGGTGCGTTGCAAATACACATACTCTGTCTTTCTCTTTGTCTTTCTCTGTGTCTCTGTCAGTCTCTGTGTGCCCGTTACTGTCTCTCTTGTTCTCTCTTTTCCTCCCTTCCTATATGCCTTCCTCCCTCTCTTTCTCCTGCTCTCCTCTCATCCATCTCTCTCTCTCTCTCTCTCTCTCTATTTCTCGCTCTCTCTCTCTCTCTCTCTCTCTCTCTCTCTCTCTCTCTCTAGCTCTCTCAATCCTTCCTTCTTACCCTCCCTCCCCCTCCCTCCCCCTCTCCCCCCTCTCTTCCCTCTACCTCACACTTGTTCCTCTCTACCCCTTTCACCCTACCACCCTAAACAAAATGATAAATTTCTATCGTTGTGTGTATTGTGCAGCACAACAGTTCCGGCCACGCGCTCAACATTTCTCCCCCTTCCACTCTTCCACACTCAACACTGACAAGAATACATGTCTATCGTTGTGTGTATTGTGCAGCACAACATCTCTCCCCCTTCCACCCTTCCACACTCAACACTATAATGTATCTCTATCGTTGTGTGTATTGTGCAGCACAACATCTCTCCCCCTTCCACCCTTCCACACTCAACACTATAACTTATCTCTATCGTTGTGTGTATTGTGCAGCACAACATCTCTCCCCCTTCCACCCTTCCACACTCAACACTATAACTTATCTCTATCGTTGTGTGTATTGTGCAGCACAACATCTCTCCCCCTTCCACCCTTCCACACTCAACACTATAATGTATCTCAATCGTTGTGTGTATTTTGCAGCAAAACATCTCTCCCTCTTTCACCCTTCCACACTCAACACTATAATGTATCGCTATCGTTGTGTGTATTTTGTAGCACAACATCTCTCACCCTTCCACCCTTCCACACTCAACACTATAATGTATCGCTATCGTTGTGTGTATTGTGCAGCACAACATCTCTCCCCCTTCCACCCTGCCGCACTCAACACAATAATGAATCTCTATCGTTGTGTGTATGTTGCAGCACAACAGTTCCGTCCACACGCTCAACATCTCTGACAACCGCCTGGGTAGCACAGGAACAGCCTTCCTCACAGAGGCCTTGAGAGAGAACAGATCCTTGGCCGATCTGGTGCGTGTTAATTGTGTGTGCGTATTGTGGTGTTTTCCCCCCCATTGCTCTATCCTATATACACGAGAGAGGCAACCCATTACATAACTCAACCATATACTCACACGTTAGTATATCATGTAAATGAGGTCGTGTCATACTAGTTTGACAGGGACCTAATTTCCCACTGCTAATGACAGAGTCACCGAAGCAAACGTCAATCTGGGAACACTTTTGCGCTTGATGTTTCCCCTGGACGAGCTTTGAGAACTTAAACGTCACGCTATACTTTGATTGCATGGATACAATTATTGATGGGCAATTCGACTTGAAATTCAGTGTCATAATTCAAGGCTTCTGGGGTCCTGATTTGGCCTATATGGTCCGCTGGACCCAACAGGCAACAAGAATCAATCAATTCAAGGCTTCTCCGATCGCTGTTCAAACCGGTGTAACACGAGAAAATTACTCCCACGAGATTTTTACTCCGGAGTAAACATTTCGTACGAAAACGTTACTCCCTTTACGAAAAAAGCACTCCCCCATTACACGAGAAAATTACTCCCCACGACAGGTGAGTTCCGAGTTAACATTTCGTACACAAATGTTACTCCCCTGACGAATAAAAAACGAATAAATTACTTCACCCTAGGCTAACACGAGCAATTTAACTTCCCATGCCAGGT
>NC_090250.1:16718649-16721149 GCF_037325665.1 Littorina saxatilis | reverse complement strand
ATAATAAAAAAGCAAAGAACATAGCAACAAGAAATGAAGACATCTGACAAAGCCGAGCAAGCAGAATGACAAGTCTAATGAAAAACAGAGAGGCAATGAGAAACAAGATCGCGATTATCTTTCGTTCGCGGCACGACGCAAATCGTTTGTGTCCTTTGACCCAATTCGTGCAGTGCTGCACGATGCAAATCTTCTGTGACCTTTGACTCAACGTAGCTTCAATATTCGATTACTAATATTTACCACTGAAAACCGAGGGGTGGAATACCGAGAGGAGCAGGGTGGTAGGGCGATGGTGAAATGTAATGAAGAGAAACGTGTAGCAATAAGAGAAAACCGATTCTGCAATAACACAAACAAGAACAAAAAACCCAACACTGACCTATATGAATATTTAATCAATAATGTGATCGTCTGCGTTGCAGGTGTGCAAGTGAAGGGTTGGGGGGGGGGGGGGGTGGGGGGGTAACTTGATCATTAATTTGTGTGTGTCAGTGTTAGTGTTCATGGACTGATTGTGAGGGAGGGGGAGGGTGGGGTGGGGTGTGTTTCAGGTTTTGGTGTGGGTATGAAACGAGCAAAACAATACCCACACCACAAAATCTTGGAGGCAAAAAACACTCGCCGTCGCATCATTTTGTCCGCACAATATTATATGCACCAACAACCGGAAAGAAAGGTGACAATGGAAAAAGACTCATCTTTGCTTCCTGCGATTCCTTGCCCCCGACTCGAACGTCGCACGATAATCCACATGACAGATCTGATGTGAGATGGTCAACGCTGACTGTGCAAGCAAATCACATCGTTTGAAATACGACAATCCCATCGCTCGAATGCAACATGTGGGCACTATCGTCTCAAAGGCGCTTACTGTTGGTTTCACACACCACTCTGTAGTCGGAACCTACAGAACTTCGCATCCTCAAACCTGACATACTTGTCTCAACATTATAAACTCAAATCACACACAGTAAGTTGCTTTCGCACGCCAGCTTTGAACAACGTGCTGGGGCCCCGAACATGCATTATAATAACAGAACTCGCGTTTCAAACCATGGATCCCTGTGTTGATTTTTCACTTAATGTTGAACCACCAAAATGATGACAAAAACGATGTTTGATGGTGTGTTGCCAGACCAGCTTTTTTGTCGGTCCTCGGGGGGCATATCGACTTTTGTTTCATATTTATTGACCGCGGCCTTCGGCCTTGGTCAATAAATATGAAACAAAAGACGATATGCTCCCCCTCGGACCGACAAAAAAGCTGGTCTGTCAACAACCCATCAAACATCTTATAATGTCTCTGTCTCTGTCTCTCTGTCTGTGTCTGTGTCTCTGTGTGTGTCTCTGTCTCTCTCTCCCCCACCCCACCCCACCACCAACAACACGACATCCCACCCTTCACCCTACGAAACCAGCTCTTCGAATACTTTGAAATGATTTTTTGTTTTGAATAGCAGAAAAATGGCATGTGCACGCATGCTTGGCTTTGGACATAATTTTCTCTATTGTTCAAGGTTGAAAGACTTTCACCGGTACCGTCACTTGTTCGTTCGCTTCGCTTGCCTGACCCGCAATGAATCTTGCATCACCCTTCCGTCTGGAATTACGTTCGATGTCCATAAAAGCAGGCCCATATGGCTGCTTATTTGAAACGTATCGCGTGCGATTTTGATTGTGTGGGATTTCCTCACACACAAGTCAATGGAAACTGACTGAATTATTTTTGCTCGGTCGTTTGTAAGTAAGGCAACCCTATTTCAATTAAGGCTATTGTTGTATGCGGAACATAAACCTGTGCCAAATCTGACGGGTCTCATTCTGCTTTCGACAGGAGAATAATATTATTGCTGCACAGAATTTGCAATCGAACGCACGCAGCCATCTTCCTTTGTGAACGTTTCGTCTCTGTGCACTGCAAATGCGTTTTGCCCTATTGTTGGTGTGGATCTCGTTTGTTTGTTTTTGTCAGAGAAAATATAGGATTTCTGCCTTCCTGGCTCAAATTTCCGTATTAATATGAAGGCAAAAATGCTTTGTTGAAATATAATTTGTGTAAGATTTGCATCCAATGCTCAGAAAACGCAAGAACACACGCACGAACACGCACGCACACACTCATCGGCACGACCTGGGACGCACGCACGAACACACACACACGTACACACACACACACCCACACACACACACCCACACACACACACACACACACACACACACACACACATTTGGCTTCAACGAGAAAGTTCTTCACGGCATAATGTTAATCTCAAATGCATCTCATTGTGTCAAGTTACGCTCGGAAATAATCAGCCAGCGCATTGTATTTTTGCAATAACCTGCGTGTTTCAGAATCTGTCCCATAATGCACTTGGAACGGAAGGCGCAAGACTGGTTGCCGCGGCACTACTCAGCAACACTTCCATTGTTAGAGTCAACTTATCAAGTAATAACGCTGTGCCTGTCTGTCTGTCTGTCTGTCTATCTGCCTGTCTGT
>NC_090250.1:16681149-16716149 GCF_037325665.1 Littorina saxatilis | reverse complement strand
CGAAAGAGAGAGAGAGCAATAAAGAGCGAGAGAGTAGAGAAATAGAAATATGGTTCCAGTCCACACACAAAACAGATTATGATTAATACCCCTTTACAGGCACAGTAAGCCTCCCGTAAACCATCACAGAGCTCCCCGAGCGTCTAAATACAGTACAAGCATACTTCCATTTGAACGCTCACCGAACGGGAACATCCTGGCTGCTTTCTGTCGAGCGTGAGACATTTTCCAAGAATTTATTTTTGTGGACTTGGTCCTCTACAACAATGGCGCCTCGTTTTGGTGCTAGACCTAACTTTTAAAATCTAAATAATAAATTGACAGCTTGTTACACAAACATTCTTTAATCATAAAAGAATTCGTTTTTCATCAAGACAAGATCAGAACAATTCGAAGTTGTGAAAGTTTAAAAAAAGAAAAGCCCGGAAGCGGGGTCACGCAAGGGTCGTGGCAGACGACGGTTTTATCAGTGCAAATCGCCGTTCCTCTCAACAGTCAAAAGCCATCGCTAGAGTTCTTGTGAACCACAGCCGTTGTTTCGTGCATAAAAAACGTGCTTTTGTAGATAAGCTCACGTCGAGTCGCATTCAAATGACTAACTATGACGACTGCATTGTAAAAAGGGAAAACTGGATCACACGGGTTCACGATGGCTCAGGGGTAAGATAAACCACGCAAAAATAAATTCTTTGAAAATTGTTCGCTCTTTACGGAGGGCACCTAGGATGTTCTCAATTGGTGAGTGTTTAAATGAAAGGGTGTTTGTACTGTGTGTAAAAGCCTGACCGTATCTGTGATGGTTTACGGGAGGCTTACTCTGCCTTTAAGTCCACACACAAAACAGATTATGATACCCCTTTAAGTCCACACACAAAACAGATTATGATTAATACCCCTTTAAGTCCACACACAAAACAGATTATGATTAATACCCCTTTAAGTCCACACACAAAACAGATTATGATTAATACCCTTTTTTGGGGCTTAATCGCTGAAAACCTTCCTTTCGGAAATTACGTTACAGTCTCAAATAAATACATAGGCTTTTGTTTCCAGTAAAGGAAATCACAAGCTTTATTCTCTACGCTTATAGCTAATTTCCTGTGTAGGGGTATAACTATTAGTGCAGAGAAGCCCAGAAAAAAAAGACAAGGATTACTTGACTCGGGAAGCAATGTCAGGTTTTGAGATTTTCGTCATACTTAAGTCGAGTCGGAAATTAAGGTCTTATGCATTAAAGGTTCACTTCTCAATACTTAATTCCGTTTGCTGTGTGATCTCGAGGTTTCTGTTTTCCCCACATGTAAGTTAATGAGATACGATACCGATAGTGGCATGCATGCACAGCCTGGCAGTGATCCTGCTGATATTCCCAAGTCACTGAGACGAACTTTATTCTCGAAATTGTCGCGTTAAGCGATATAAAAACATTTAGTCAAGCTGTCGGCATCAAAGTAACAGATTAACACTAAAGAACAGTCATCGCCGAGACTATACTAAGATAGTCTCGACTAACCACAGCTAAAGACCAAGACGGGTCACGCTCGTCTCCGCGAAGCGTGCAAACGCAGTACTTACTTGACCTATTTTCTGTAATTCTGAGCACATTTTTAGAATAAACAAGACATATGTATATATCACGTTTCGCCCTGCAGTCCGGACTGACGATCTAACAGCGAACGACAAGAAGAAGTATATATTTTTGAATTCAGGAGAAATTGAGGAATACGATGCAATCATTTTTACATCTGTGAGTGAAAATTCGATTTTAATGACAACTTTAATGAGCAAACTAATTAACTAATTTGTATGCTGCCGGGCTGAAATTCAATCCCATAGTTCGGACTTAGTCGAAGACTGCTTTGCCAAAATGTCAATCCATTTGATTGAAAAATGAGGGCGTGACAGTGCTGCCTCAACTTTCATAAAAAGCCGGATATGACGTCATCAGACCCAGGAACCTTCATGTAAATTTTTATGAAGATCGGTCCTGTACACACACACACACACACACACACACACACACACACACACACGCACACACACAAACACACACACACACACACACACACGTACACACACACACACCCACACACACACAAACACACACACACACACACACGTACACACACACACACACACACACACACACACACACACACACACACACACACACACCACCACCACCCTCGTCTCGATTCCCCGTCTATGTTAAAACATTTAGTCAAAACTTGACTAAATGTAAAAAGTGACATAACTTTTCATGACGGAATTCTTCGCATTATGGCATCTTAGCTTCTTGAAGATTGTTTCGCTTTTGATGTCAGGGATTTGAGTTTGGAAGAGAGGGTCGATCCAGAAAAGACGTATTGGTTTGTTTAGTCGATGTGGTTTCACATTAAGATAGTACATGCACTGACGTACACGGAATATGTAGTTACACTTGGTTTAAACAGTGTTTATTCAACAATTCATATGTATTTGAACATGATACATGTTACGGATCATCAACAAGCTCAAGCTTATGGTGGTGACCCTAACGGGAGAATTAAACATATGGATTACAATAACTTGCGACGAGACTTCGACAAGTACTTTCCAAACCAAAACAAATGAGAAACAAACAAAATGTGCAAAACATACATGTATATATATATATATACATATTTGACAAAAAGCAAAGGCATAATGGAGACAGGACACGACAATAGAGTGGACAAAGAATATAAAAGGGAAAGAGAGAGAGGAAAGGAGAGGGCGAGAGAGAGAGTAAGCGAGAGAGAGAGAGAGTAAGTCGGGAGAGAGAGAGAGAGAGAGAGAGAGAGGGAGAGAGAGAGAGAGAGAGAGAGAGAGAGAGAGAGAGAGAGAGAGAGTGAGAGAGAGAGTACATTAGTATACATCACAATTGCATATACCAATAACAATCGCTATAACTTCTTAATTAAATTTAGACTTAGATTATCTATAATGAATGGGGCATACTGCACTCAAATTCGTTTTGCCCCAAGTCGGCCAGTTGAAATAATGTATTCCTGGACTTTATCAAAAACAGATTCGTTTGATTCTTTTGACAATCGTGCATCACCAAATAAGAGTGTTGCTATCGTAATTTGGTCAGTGGGGAGAGTACCTATTAGAGTAGTTACACTTGCTTTTGGCGTCAACATTTTTACTTCGCTCACATTTCAATTTAAAAGAAAAACAACTCCAGTAAAATTGGTATCACATAGCGATTGGCTATGTAGTATGCAATATATATATATGAATGCTTCACTGGTGTTGCAGTGGTCAACGACACGCTGCGGACACTGGACGTAAGCTGGAACCACTTGAGGCTGCAAGGAGCTATTGCCTTCTGTCGTGGCTTGGCGGTGAGTGTCACACGTAAAAGGAGGATCTTCGTCGTTTGATGTTCCTCCTCGTCATATCACTTGTGTACTTGTACCATTCGTTTTGATATAAGTCGTCGTCGCCGTTATTCTGATCATCGGGCGCAGCACTGTCGTCGTCATCGTATTTGTCATCATCGTCGTCGTCATCATCATCATCATCATCATCATCATCATCGTCATCACCATCGTCGTCATCATCATCATCATCACCATTGTCGTCATCACCATAATCATCATCATCATCATCATCATCATCATCATCATCACCATCGCCGTCGTCGTCATCATCATCATCAGCAGCAGCAGCAGCAGCAGCAGCAGCATCCAAATAAATTCGAATTAGTAGTTGTTTTGAGATTTCGTTAGTCTGAAGTTTTATTAATTAAAAACAAACTATTGTTTATTTTCTTTGATATAATGTAAAGACAGCCATACATTATGATGCGAATATTGTTTAAAAAAAAAAGATCAATATATGATGACATATGATCATTTTGATGCTACACATGTTGACACGTATATTTTTTTCACGTATGACTATTTTTAGTCCTTTTGTATAATGTACAAGTTTTTCTGAACCGCATGTAAATGAGAGAGTATGTGTGCAAACAGAAAATACCATGTTTGTTATCTAGTGTTTTATTAATTGAATAAAAAAAAAAAAAAAAGCATCCAAATAAATTCGTCGTTTTCCTCTCTCTCGTCCCAAGTGAACCGAGGCCTGACACGAGCTGGGAAGAGCGCTCTCTGCAAACACACATTCAGTGCAACTTGACGTCTCTACAACTAATGTTGTATCTTCTACAGGTGAACAAAGGTCCAACACGGCTGTTCATCGCGTGGCACGGACTGGCCATGCAAGGTCCAACACGGCTGTTCATCGCGTGGCACGGACTGGCCATGCAAGGTCCAACACGGCTGTTCATCGCGTGGCACGGACTGGCCATGCAAGGTCCAACACGCCCCTTGGCACAGTCCTTCTCCGTCTGTATCTTACCACCATGCATGTCTTCTCTTCTACAGGTAGATACGTGTCTGGCACGGCTATTCATCACGTTGAAAGCACTCGTCATGGAGAGCTCCCACGAGACGAGAAGAGGGTTTTTTGCCAACACTTTCAACTTGTTAAAAGCATCCCTTCTTCTGTCCTCTTCAAGTCTTTTCCCATGATATAATCAATAGATTTTGCCTTCCCCAGATGAACCAAGGCCTGACACGGCTGTTCATCGCGTGGAACGGACTGGCCATAGAAGGGTGTCACGAGCTGGGCAGAGCGTTGTCCACTAACACTCACCTTGTGGAACTGGACGTGTCCGCTAACAGGGTCAACGGGGTGGCCTGCCGCAATCTGCTGACCGGACTGAGGGCCAACACTTCGCTCAGGTGTCTCAGGGTGTGTAGTGTAATTAGATTTACTGATGAGGCCTAAAAAAAAAATAGGTGTGGTTACGGTAACCCGACCTACCCTATTTTTAGGGGCCGACCCTATAACTTTTTATTACATTTGTAAAAAAAAAAATTAAAAAAATTAAAAAACATTATTAAAAAATTTAAAAAAAACCCGAGTGCAGAAAACGCAATGAAAGCGAAAGCGCTCGAGTCGCACACCTATGTCCCTGTCAAGTAGGTTTAATTTGTACACATTAGAAAAAAAAGTTAAAAAAAAAGAGGGATTGCCTACCTTCCTACCCTATTTTTTTGGGCTATGTTACCTTAACCACACCTATTTTTTTTTTGGCCTGATCGCCGGGTCTGCAAAAAACAAAGGGAAGTAAGTGATCGAAATGTATAGGAATGGATTGTGTGAATAAGAATAATAAGAATAAGAATAAGAATACTTTATTATCTCATAGAGAAATTCAGGGGTGGTACATAACAATAATACAAACAAGACATTAATTTTACATAAAACATATAGCACTATATAACAGGGCAGGTTATAGAAACACCTCCCACATACCTCTCTGGACATTCCTTGCATTGTTCTTACGCATTCAGACATGAACACATCCATGTCTCACTTACACATCGCACACATGGACATTCGTGAATAGAGTAAGTGAGAGTTTTCAGGAACAAATCTCCTGGCACCTGAGAGAATAAGAAGCATTTAAATAAACAAGCGACTCTCATGGTCAAAATTCTTTTTTCTTTATGCTCGCGTGAACAAGGTAGGTTGCAGGTTAGATGCTTTTTGGTCGGATGTCTCAGGCGACTAACTACACAATAATGGGAAGGAAGATATTAGTGTATCAGTAATTGCACACACACAAAATGAAAGAGAAATGAATGAACGAGTTATTATCAATTGTATGGAAGCTTTGAAAATACATAAGAGGGCACACAAAAACACAACAAGAACAAGGACGACAATAAATGTGTAAAACCTGTGGTGATCGGGGAGGCGGAGTGGATTCAAATACGATGCAAGGGAAATAATCGGAAAACTCCAGAGTCAATACTGTTACAGGGTTGTTTCCCTTGAACAAAACGCTATTGTATTCGACTAATTTTCCAGTTGCTGTTGTGATGATGATGGTGTTGTTGTTATTGTTATTGTTTTTAAAGGTTAAATTTGATATAATTCAAACGTAAAGTTCACCTTTCTCTGTTAATTAAGATCGGTACCAACCCCATCACGACAGAGAGTGCACTGTCCATTCTTCTCATGCTGGCGGATGGCGCCACGGGCTTGACTGAACTGGACTTGGCGGTAAGGCGAATAGATCTTAGTCTACAACTCATTTCGTTGTTGTTATTCTTGTTGAATTGACAACCTTCTTGGTTCCTGTGCAAAGTTAGCTGTTCTGCTGTTTGCCCGTGTGCAATTACTAATCAGCCAAATAGCCTTAATTATCTCGTTTTCCTTCCCCCTCCCCGATTTTGTGTGGCATTTCGCCGTATTTCAATCAGTTTGTTTTTCATTCTTCCTTTCTCTTCCTAACACTCTTCCTCACACTCTTCCTCACACTCTTCCTCACACTCTTCCTAACACTCTTCCTCACACTCTTCCTCACACTCTTCCTAACACTCTTCCTCACAATTCTCCCTTGGTTGGTTCTACATCTTATTCTTTCCTGTCTTGTGCAGCACGGAACGAAGATTCGATGTCAGTCTTCAGATAATTACTGACTCGTTGTTCTTCACTGTCAACAGACCGTGTCAGTTGACAGCAATTTCCTGGCCGTGCTACAAAAGGTGCAGGAAAAAAGACCTCTGGCAGTGACGCACGGTGTCCCATTACGTCACGATGACATCACGCCAGGCACGCAGCCCGTTGTCTTGGATACGGACGACCCTGTCACCATCCTGTTTGAGTTCATGCGGCAGAAGAACCTGAGGCTGATCGACTTACTCCATAGCTTGGACAAAGACAACAGCGAGACGCTCAGCAGGGAAGAGCTGAGAAATGGACTGCTGGTATGTGGCAGAATGAGTATACAATTAGAAAGAAAACAAGAAAGGTACGTTTAATTATTGACAAAACAAAACAAAATGTCAATGAATGTACGTTCCAACAACATAACTTTCTTATCTTTTTAATCTGAACTTTGGGACGTGGGCAGTCTATTTGTGTTTGGATTGTTATACAATTAGTACGTCGGAGTAATGTTGTTCTGAATCTTCGTTCTTCGGTCACTGACGCATGTTTTGACCCCTGACCGGTCGACCTTTTTGTAGTATTGACATGTATCAGGTCTTATGGCCATTGTTCCAGCTAAGCGGACAATGCCTGGGCCTTCGGACCTTTCACATTTTTAGTCCACGTCCAACTGACCTGTTGTACTCTAAGACTAAAAACAACACTGGTCATATTTCCTTTTACCCGAAATATGCTGGTGAGATGATAGTGGTATGATTGTAGGCCTATGATTACCAGACTCATTACTTTCATGCCAGTGATTTAATTGAAGAAAATGTTTGTTACAGAACATTGACATTCCCCTCAGTTCGCGTTCCATGGACATTCTCATGAACAAGCTTGATCTGAACCGTGACGGCCATGTTGACTATGAGTAAGTGAGGAGGGCGAGAAGAGAGAGAGAAAGAGATAGAGGAGGATCAGAGAGATAGAGAGAGGGGGTCAAAAAGAGAGAGAGAGGGGGGGGGGAGAGATAGGAGTGACAAAGCGAAAGTGTATGTAAGTTGTGCCTCTGTGTGTATGTGGGTGTGTGTGTGTGTGTACATGTGTGTGTGTGTGTGTGCCGTGTGTGTGTGTGTGTCTGCCTGCGTGCGTGCGTGTGTGTGTGTGTGTGTGCATGTGAACTCGCGCGCGTGTATGTGCATGTGCGCTCACCCGCGCGCGTGTGTATGTGTGTGTGTTTGTGCGTTCGTGCGCGTGTTTGTACGTATGATCAGTGCGTTAGTGAATTTGGGTGTCTCTTACTCTCTGTTAATATGTGACTGAATGATTTTTGTGTGTGCTTTCCTTGCTCATAGAAACACTGCTTGCCATTTTCAGAGAGCTAACCATAGGCCTGAAGGAGTACCTACGCAAGACGGCTAGGTGGAAGCGAAAGGCTGAGCAGAACTCGGATAAACCTGTCGTAAGTCGTCTACAACAGCTTCGCAAGGCAATACGCATGCGCATCGAAGCCAGCCAAGGACGAGGCAGCACATGACCATGGCCATTTCCGGTTGGACAAAACTTCCAAGAAACTTTATGCAGTTATTTTTGGTTGTGGTATATTTGCAATCAGGTTGTGCAAGAGCCAACTAGTTCGGGCAGTTTCTAGTTTCTGATTCAGCTGCAGTTAGCCTTTAATACGACTTACTGCAATGACGCTGACTGATGCAATTATTAACGGATGACGTCTGTTTGCGGTTTTGTGATAATCTCCACACATCTACTGAGTGATATATGACATTCTGCGATGCCGATATTTTTGGGTGTCACTGAACGATTCAAATATCTTCACCCAGAGAGAAACAATGGCTTCTCAAATTCTGGGCCAGTCATTAAGACATTATCACACACCAGAGAAGGACATCGAAATATTTAAGTCCGGACAGAAAGGCATCTGCAAACATAATGAAACGACAAAATATCTCCGAAATAAATCTGAAGAAGGACATCGAAAGTATAAACAACGCAGAAGAGAAGAAAACAAGTCGCGTAAGGCGAAAATACAATATTTAGTCAAGTAGCTGTCGAACTCACAGAATGAAACTGAACGCAATGCAACGCAGCAAGACCGTATACTCGTGGTCCACCGCTCACGGCATAGGCAGTGAAATTGACAAGAAGAGCGCGCGAGCGGGGTAGTGGTTACGCTATGCTGCATAGCACGCTTTTCTGTACCTCTCTTCGTTTTAACTTTCTGAGCGTGTTTTTAATCCAAACATATCATATCTATATATTTTTGGAATCAGGAACCGACAAGAAATAAGATGAAAGTGTTTTTAAATTGATTTCGAAAAAAAAATTTTGATAATAATTTTTATATATTTAATTTTCAGAGCTTGTTTTTAATCCGAATATAACATATTTATATGTTTTTGGAATCAGCAAATGATGGAGAATAAGATAAACGTAAATTTGGATCGTTTTATAAATTTTTATTTTTTTTTACAATTTTCAGATTTTTAATGACCAAAGTCATTAATTAATTTTTAAGCCACCAAGCTGAAATGCAATACCGAACCCCGGGCTTCGTCGAAGATTACTTGACCAAAATTTCAACCAATTTGGTTGAAAAATGAGGGCGTGACAGTGCCGCCTCAACTTTCACGAAAAGCCGGATATGACGTCATCAAAGACATTTATCAAAAAAATGAAAAAAACGTTCGGGGATTTCATACCCAGGAACTCTCATGTCAAATTTCATAAAGATCGGTCCAGTAGTTTAGTCTGAATCGCTCTACACACACACACACACACACACACAGACACACAGACACACAGACACACACACGCACATACACCACGACCCTCGTTTCGATTCCCCCTCGATGTTAAAATATTTAGTCAAAACTTGACTAAATATAAAAACACACAATAGAATGACAAGATGCTTCCGAATCGACCAAGGATAACGACATCGAAAGTATAAACAGCGTCGCACACGTCAGTACAGAAACAGCGAAAACAACATATCATGTTGCACATGAATACTTGTACAAAGATTTCAGGATCTCTACGATAGCTTATAGTCCTAAAGAATTGCCGTCCACGGTCGGTCTCTATAGCCAGAGCACTGTCGACTGCAGTGAAGACAAGCTCATTCTGAGGTGAAACTCCGTGTAAGTCCCGTTAGTCAGCAAAGGATGATTACTTTCATGTGAATAAGATCGTGGCTGGACATTGATTTTATAATCCTAATTAGCTGCGATGGTTAAGGTCTGCGGTCGGTCTAGCCAGTGGATTCTGAGGTGAAACTCCGTGTAACTCCCCTTGGTCAGCACAGGAAGATTACTCTTTTGTGAATAAGATCGTGGCTTGAAATTGATTGCATAATCCTAATCGGTTGCGTTGAATAAAGTCTGCGGTCGGTCTACCCATTGCATTCTGAGGTGAAGCTCTGTGTAACACCCGTTAGTCAGCAAAGGAAGATTGTTGTTTGTGAATAAGATCGTGACTGGACATTGATTGTATAATCCTAATTGGTTGCGTTGAATGAAGTCTGCGGTCGGTCTAGCCAGTACATTCTGAGGTGAAGCTCCGTGTAACTCCCGTAAGTCAGCAAAGGAAGCTTATTGTGTTGTATAGCTGGACATTGATTTCAGGGACAAAAGCTAACAAAAGCCATGGAAGTAAACGGCTGAAGGGGACATAACCGTGGAGGAGAATCAACATCCGAGCATGACATCCGATCTTACCATATCACATGTTGAAGAGTAGCCAGGCTTAAGGCGTAAGGGTCACCCAGATTGTCGGACCAAAACTGTAATTTTTTTATTCAGTCACTTGCAATCAATGAATTGGCTTGATGTTTGGTAGTTTTCTTCAAAAATCATTATATTTTCAGAAAACATCAAGTTTGAATACCTACATTAAGTAGAACAACTGACAAAATTATTTAATTCGTAAAATAATGGGCAAAATAAACCTGCAAAAATGCTAATTTTAGCATTTTTGAATGCTCTCTTGGGGAAAAACTATGTGTCCAATTGAAAAATAAATTGGCACTCATATTTAAAGCATCATTACCTACTGTATGCTCTAAAAGCTTTCTGTTTTGTTGGAAATGTTGCTTTTAGTAGCATTAGCAAAAGAATACTATAATTCTATATTATTATGATATATCACACAATAAAAAAAAATCTATTTTTCTGATTATCAGCTTCATTCTAGAACAAACAATAGCCAGTCAAGTGAACATTTGATGTGCAAAGTTTCAATGGAATAGGTGAATATTTAAAAAAAGTTTTTCATTCAGACAGTGCAGCTGCCTGTGATTTCGCGCGAACTTTCACCACATAAAACAGCAAAAAGTTCAACATCTATCAGTTTATGTCCTTTATGGGGGGGTCATCAAGAGATTAGAATCAAAACTATCTTCACTTGAGCTACTGTCTGATTCATCATCTGTGTCTGACTGTTCTGAGCAGTTTTTGGAATCAAATTCATCATCAGAACCGATAATTTCATTCAACAGAGGCCTTGATTAAAGGGATTTTTAATTCCCACCAACCTACTTTGACCACTTATTGCAAGAAAACTATGTATGCTAGAGACAAAATGTAAACTGCACATGAAAATAGAGATATTGTTCTAGCTTTTGGCAACATCATAATTTAGTATATCTGAAAAACGATTTTTTTCCAAATTCTGGGTGACCCTTACACCTTAAGATGTTTAATACGAGGGCTATTCCATTATTATTTAGAATCCAGGTTCCTGGGGTTATGACGTTAAATAGAAAATCATGCCGTCAAAAATTTTATTATCGTGAGGCTTGACACAAACAAATGAAGTTTTAGAGTTATGTTGTTTTCCCAAAATCAACTCAGGAAAATACTGAATGGGCTTGTTTGAGAGGATGGCCACTTTGGTGTAGGCTTGGGGGAGGATAAGTCTGGAAAATGGCATGATGGCGTCTCTAAGAATCAGCATCTAGTGCATGATAACTGCAATCTATTCAATCGATGGATATGAGAAAACTTTCTATGCTACGTACTCCATTCCAAACCAAAGCATATCTGGCTTATATACAAAATCGAATGATATTCTTATCATTATGAGAAAACTTTCTATACTACATATTCCATTCCAAAACCAAAGCATATCTGGCGTCTATACAAAATCGAATGATATTCTTAATATTTAATCCTTCATGCACCCGAATTTGACATGTGCTTTCATAGTATATCCCTCTATACCCTAATCCACCTTATCCAACACAATGCCATTTTTATATGATAATGTTTGCCATAGCATACCATAATATAATTTTTTTTTGTTTTTTTGTTTTTTTTGGGGGGGTTTGGTACATGTTATTGTCCTTGGGGAATTCTCTCAAGAGAGTTCGGGCTGCTGTCTCTGGGGGAAAGCGTGCATCGACAGAATCGCGATGTCCAATATGTTCCCTGCATGCGTGTATCATTATTATTGTATTTATTCTCAACATAAATGAAGAGCAAAGCTTCACTGAATACATGATAACTGCAATATGGATTTTATGCTGAGAAAATTTAATACTCTTAGCCAATAACAATGCCCTATTATTTTCTCCTTCCAAATGAACCAAGAAAATATTAATCTTTGTTTAATTCCAGCAAAAAAATGTAGAGCAAAGTTTCCGTGAATGCATGAAACTGAAATATTGATTTCTGGCAGAATACCCCCCCCCCCCCCCCCCCCCCCCCACCCCCATGATTCTATTTGGGGCAAAGGGAGGTGTGAACAAGAATTAATGATCTTTTCCTTCTGGCGTTTACCGCTGTGGCATTTCTTCAATATTATTTTGGGATGCAGGAAAGAAATCTAAATGTTATTGTTGTTCTTCTTGTCGTTATGCTTCCTTTCGCTTTGCTTTAAAGGCACATAAATTCCCCTGAAAACAATTCGGTTCACCACCTTGGATCCCCGCGGGTTAGGGGGAAGAATTTACCCCGTGCTCCCCAGCATGTCGTAAGAGGCGACTAACGGATTCTGTTAAACTTTCTCCTTTTACCATTGTTAAGTGTTTCTTGTATAGAATATAGTCAATGTTTGTAAAGATTTTAGTCAAGCAGTATGTAAGAAATGTTAAGTCCTTTGTACTGGAAACTTGCATTCTCCCAGTAAGGTCATATATTGTACTACGTTGCAAGCCCCTGGAGCAAATTTTTGATTAGTGCTTTTGTGAACAAGAAACAATTAACAAGTGGCTCTATCCCATCTCCCCCCCTTTTCCCGTCGCGATATAACCTTCGTGGTTGAAAACGACGTTAAACACCAAATAAAGAAAGAAAAAACCTTGGATCTGGCAAGACTCTTACATGGGATCAGACTATTCCTCCGCTTTGACACACACGACAAATCAACAACCTAAGTGGTTTTTCTTCAAAGGGGGAACTTTTTTTAAAAGAAGGACTGTGCTTTTAAGCATGTGAGAGTGAGCTTCTTGTAGTGGTAATGTCAGCGCTCGAAGAAAGGTTAGTGCTCGAAGTGTCATTATCAATCAGATAAAGATAAGCGCGTCAAACTGCAGGCTTTGCGAGTGAGTATGTCTGTCCATACGTTTCTCATTGATTACCCCCCGCTTCAAGTCAAAATGGGAAAAACTCCAGATACAAAAGAAGCTGAAAATATCTCTTTGGTAAAAGAAATCAGCATACAATTAAACAGCCCATCAACCAAGCAATATGAAAACATACAGGTTTGAGATTGGTTCATTCCCACTGTCGTTTACGACCGTTTTGTTGTTGTTTTATGAAGAAACTGTACTTGCATAAGTACACTTCCTGTATCATTCCATGTTGTTTTCCATAACGTCTTGATCATCCACATGATTGTGTTGATAATACGACTATGTACTATGGTTTACTGTTAGGTTATATAATGTTATATATACCCTGTAATATAATGATGTTTGCATCCGTCCTTTGTGCTGCTGGCAAACCTTGTTGTCGCACAAAAAATAATTGACATGTGCAGTTTCTTGCATTGCGCTCTCGCATAATTATTCTTCAGGGTTTGCTCGCTTGTTTTTGTTCTTTAAACATTTTTCATGACTTTTTAAGGCTTTCATTTGTTAAGCCGCCATTAGTATAATGGGGATTACTGGATTTTTTTGTTTTGTTTTGCTGTTTTTGATGTTGGAACTTTTGGTTTTTGATGTGTGTTGTTTGTTTGTTTGGTTGGTTGGTGGGTGGTTTGTTTGTTTGTAATTTGGAAAAGTGGTAAGTGGTAATGCTTGTGTAGTCTTTGTGTAAAACTGGGTTTTTTGGTTGGTTATATGTCAAAATCACACACACACACACACACAGACACACTCATGTGTGCTAATCATCTGCATTCCACTGTATTATGTCTGCATGTTTTAAGGTTGTGACGAATGCTAAATGATCGAATGAACAATAAACAAGAAATATGTCTATTATGCACTAATCATGATGCATTAAAAGTCTATCAGCCATTTACTGTTCATTTTACACGCAAACAAAGGACAGTGAGTGAAGGGAAGAGGGGAAGTAAGGGTACTCAAAAATGAAGAGCTCGATGTTTGCTTGTGTGTGTGTGTGTGTGTGTGTGTGTGTGTGTGTGTGTGTGTGTGTGTGTGTGTGTGCAGCTAAGCTATGTGTGTGTGTGTGTGTGCAGCTAAGCTATGTGTGTGTGTGTGTGTGTGTGTGTGTGTGTGTGTGTGCAGCTAAGCTAAAGGCACTTGTATAATTATGACTACACAATAGTACAAAACAACGAGCAGTTTCAAGGTGTGTTTTTTAATGTACCATTCTAAAATGAACACAATAATAATATTAATTTTGCCTATCAATTAAATCACAATCAGCGATTTAAAAACATCACAGTACATTATTCATGAAAACGTTGCACATATACATGTTAAACAATAAATCAATTCGTCAGTCCATCGAACCGTCTATCAAACAATCAATCAACCAACCAATCAATCAGCCAATCAACCATTTAATAAATCATTTGTTCAATCAACCAAACTCGCACAGTTCATAATATTTCCTCAGTGAAATGCACAGTACAAATAACATCCATTCACCTGTATCACAGGCGCAATAATTGGTCCCTTGCAAACAATGAAAATTGATTCGAGCGCTACACTCAGAAATCTTAAAAACAAAAAAGAATGTGCAATTGGACAGCTGAAAAGTATCATCTTCCCTTTCAAAACCCATGGCACAGAAAAGTAAAAGAATTATCCTCATTTAAACAAGAGACTTGAAATTGTATGCCTTGAACAAGACACACCCACTGATCTACATTCAACTGCTGTATTTTGAGATCAGTGAACACATGTACTTATTATAAATAATATAAAACATTGGGAATTCTAATTATAAAAAGCCAGAAATTCAAATTAGAAAATTAAACATTGTTCAGTATGAAAGGCGATTGTTTATGGGGTGTTTCCGATTTCGTTTAAGCGGGACTTTAATACGGTTTCAACAGCGCAACATTTAATGTACAACAGTGACATATGTGAACCCTTTCTCAAGCAGGTGCTTCCAATTCTCCAAGCAAATCTTCTTTCACAATGCTAATGTATTGTTAGTGAATAATTGATCTCAGGTACATGTACCAGGAGAACGGTTCAGCCAATATCTCGCTTTTGAGCGCTAATGTCCATTTATTAGTTGGTCCAACGAACAAAGGAACTTAAGCGCACTAAATATACACAACAAAAGTAAGTGAGAGTTACATGGGTGGGACTGAAAAATGTCATGAACCCTGAACCCAACCAAAAAACAACAAGTCGCGTAAGGCGAAATTACTACATTTAGTCAACAAGAACAACAACAAAGAGAGAGAGAGAGAGAGAGAGAGAGAGAGAGAGAGAGAGAGAGAGAGAGAGAGAGAGAGAGAGAGAGAGAGAGAGAGAGAGAGAGAGAGAGAGAGAGAAAGAAAGAGACAGAGAGAGAAAGAGAGAGAACGAGAGAGAAAGAGAGAGAGAGAAAGAGAGAGAGAAAGAGAGAGAGAGAAAGAGAGAGAGAGAGAGAGAGAGAGAGAGAGAGAGAGAAAGAGAGAGAGAGAGAGAGAGAATTGAATTGAATTGAATTGAATTGAATTGAACTGAACTTTATTCAACAAAGATTAAGATTTAAGGCTACGCCTTTTCTTACCATCTGTCCTTGGGACGCACAGACACACAATGATAAAATTTAAAAATTAAAAAGTTAAAAAGTTTACCAACAAAAGGAGGTCAGAAAACTTCAGCACGTGATGATAAAGATGACGATGATGATGATGATGATGAAGATGAGGCATGAAGAGCATACATATGTGGTTATTCATAAAATCAAATGCATAGGCTATGCAAGTAATTATAAGTACAAGCTGGTAGCAATCGAACATGTAGCAATAGTACAACAAAAATATGTTCAGAATATACAATGCACAGCATATCTTTGGCGTAATACTAAGTGTGGTAAATCAAAACGCGAGAGAGAGAGAGAGAGAGAGAGAGAGAGAGAGAGAGAGAGAGAGAGAGAGAGAGAGAGAGAGAGAGAGAGAGAGAGAGAGAGAGAGAGAGAGAGAGAGAGAAAGGCCATAATCAAATCCTATCAAATCCTGATTTCCGGCATATACCGGAAGAATCCCACTCATGGAGTTATGCGAAACTAGTCTCCTTTCAACCATCACTCAAGTCCGCAGCAGACGACAGTCTCGCCATTGAGAATCCTTACTCTTGTTCGTCTGCAGAATGCATTTATGAGAACTGACGACGCGACTTTACCCCTTGTTATGGGGTTTCAACTGTTGCCAGCAGACGACACTTATTTAGAGCACGAGCGAATCCTTCTCTGTTTCTGAATTTCAAACTATGGACAGTGACATGTGCAGCCTTTTCCAGTGGGGGTATTGCGGCTCCGTTTGACGTTAACCTTTAGCAGCTTCCGTTTAAAGGTACAGTGCAGCTCACAGCCTTCGTTTTGCGTTTTTGTTGCAGCTGAGTGCATTTACAGTTCAAAAATCCTCCTACGGCAGTAAAACAAACCCAAAACTACCCAACGACATCTGTGAAGCTCGACAGTTTCTTGTTCACGCGAGTGCATAAATTAACCTAGTTATTACGTGGTGTTTGGTCGGAGTTCGATTCAACTGAGTGATTCCGGCCTCCATTTTGTTTTACACAAACTCATGATGACGTCCCTGAGATAGTTTGCGAGTGACGTGTCTTTTTGTGCATGATGTGGTGATCTACCTGATCTAAATTTAGATCCAAAAATAGGCCAAGACCAGCCGGGTCCGAGTACGAAATTAATTCGTAAAAAAATCGCAGTTCTTGACTCTTTGGGTGCAAGTCAATGAAACTTGGTAGCTCTTCTAACGGATAGCTGCCTGAGGTATGACTAAAAGCCCCAGGGGCTCCGTGCAGCTGGATTTGACAAGTTCAGTACCTTTAAGTTTGTTGACATTTTAACCAGGAGGGGTTTGGTGGGGGAGGGAGGAAGAGGAGGGGGGGGGGGGGGGGGGAGAGGGAGGGGAAGGATAAAGAAGAATATTTTTAAACAAGGGGAGTTTTTTCTCTTACCTGAACTTTTCAACCGTCTCACAGCCAGCGGTTGCAGATGACATTTTTCCTGAACTTTAAATCTTGTCACCGGCGGCTGTAACAGACCTTTCAGCCTGAGACAGACAGAGGCAAAAACGACAGGTAATGTTGAGGATGAAGGGGAAGGGGTGATTATTCCCCCTTTTTCGTCATGAACTTTCAAACTGTCACCCGTCACCAGGAGAGCGGTTTGCAGACGACAGTTCTGCGATAGCGACCTCTGCCGGCTAATTGACCGGAAGCCAGAGCCCCAAGAACGGCAACTCTGAGAGTCCTGACATTTTGGCTGTGCTCTAGATAACAGACCTCTTGGGCTGAAGTGCGGACCCCTCGCGAGAGGCTGTATTAACTGAGGCCCGGTATCGATCACTTGCTTTCCTTCTGAGGGAGAACGGGAGGGACATAAAGGGAGGAAAAGGTGATTTGTTTGTTTGTTTATTTGTTGCTTAACGTCCAGCCGACTACGCAGAGCCATATCAGGACGAGGAAGGGGGGATGAAGGGGGCCACTTGTCAAGCGATTCCTGTTTACAAATGCACTAACCCATTACTTGTGTCCCAGCAGGCTTTAGTAAAACTAAATTAATACCTACTGGAAGATTACCAGTTTCCAGTATGTTAAAATAGGCTTAACCTATCTACTGCTGGACTTACATCAGAACACTAACAGATTAAACTATACATGAATCGCGAGACAAGCGGCAAGAGAAGAGATTTTTGGAAAAAATACAGGTGAATGAGCAAGAAGGCAGAAAAAAGAAAAGAATTCATGAAGAAAAAGAGAGCATGACAGGAAAGAGGAACCAAAAATCTACCTAACAGCAAACTAGAAAGCTCCTGCGGTTCCAAAAACAGGAGGGGCCTTTAATTTCATAACCGCAGTGCCCCACTGCGGGAAGGAAAAGGTGACAAGTGGAAGCAAGCTGCTTGTTTGTTTGTTTTTTATTACATTTAATCAAGTTTTGATTACATTTTTTTAACATAAAGGGGGAATCGAGACGAGGGTCGTGGTGTGTGTGTGTGTGTGTGTTTGTGTGTGTGTGTGTGTGTGTGTGTGTGTCTGTCTGTCTGTCTGTGCGTGTGTGTGTGTAGAGCGATTCAGACCAAACTACTGGACCGATCTTTAGGAAATTTTACATGAGAGTTCATGGGAATGATATCCCCAGACGTTTTTTTTCTTTTTTTCGATAAATACCTTTGATGACGTCATATCCGGCTTTTTGTAAAAGTTGAGGCGGCACTGTCACACCCTTATTTTCAATCAAATTGATTGAAATTTTGGCCAAGCAATCTTCGACGAAGGCCGGACTTCGGTATTGCATTTCAGCTTGGTGGCTTAAAAATTATTTAATGACTTTGGTCATTAAAAATCTGAAAATTGTAACAAATTTTTTTTTATAAAACGATCCAAATTTACGTCCATCTTATTCTTCATCATTTTCTGATTCCAAAAACATATAAATATGTTATATTTGTATTAAAAACAAGCCCTGAAAATTAAAAATATAAAAATTATGATCAAAATTAAATTTTCAAAATCAATTTAAAAACACTTTCTTTCTTTCTTTATTTTGTGTTTAACGTCGTTTTCAACCACGAAGGTTATATCGCGACGGGGAAAGGGGGGAGATGGGATAGAGCCACTTGTCAATTGTTTCTTGTTCACAAAAGCACTAATCAAAAATTTGCTCCAGGGGCTTGCAACGTAGTACAATATATTACCTTACTGGGAGAATGCAAGTTTCCAGTACAAAGGACTTAACATTTCTTACATACTGCTTGACTAAAATCTTTACAAAAATTGACTATATTCTATACAAGAAACACTTAACAAGGGTAAAAGGAGAAACAGAATCCGTTAGTCGTCTCTTACGACATGCTGGGGAGCATCGGGTAAATTCTTCCCCCTAACCCGCGGGGGGTAAAAACACTTTCATCTTATTCCTTGTCGGTTCCTGATTCCAAAAACATATAGATACGATATGTTTGGATTAAAAACACGCTCAGAAAGTTAAAACGAAGAGAGGTACAGAAAAGCGTGCTATCCTTCTCAGCGCAACTACTACCCCGCTCTTCTTGTCAATTTCACTGCCTTTGCCACGAGCGGTGGACTGACGATGCTACGAGTATACGGTCTTGCTGAAAAATTGCAGTGCGTTCAGTTTCATTCTGTGAGTTCGACAGCTTGACTGAATGTTGTATTTTCGCCTTATGCGACTTGTTACAAGTTGAAGTTAAGTATTTGTTGTTTTATTTTTATTTTTAACTTTTTTTTTAATTTTACAAGTGGAAGCTAGGCGGGAAGCTAAGTGTGTGTGTGTGGGGGGGGGGGTGGGGGGGGGGGGGTAGGGGGCTAATCGTTTTACAAGTAGAAACTAAGGGTCTCAGAGTGGGTGCAGAGAGAGCAACAGGGGACAGCAGAGTGAAAGTTAACTTTTCCGCACTAAGTTCAAGACAAAAAATCAATGTTTTCGATTCCCCGACCGACATTATTTTTATTCCCGACCTTAAAACTCTCTTTTGTCTATATTTAAAAAAAGATATTTAAAAAAATACAAATGTTTGCAGGCTTCACAAAGACGGCTAGTCTTCTCCGACATCTAGGGGACACAGCTTGCACGATTCAAGGCCAATAAAAAGACACACCCGCCTGTATTAACAAGAATCAAAATAAATTCAATCCCAAAGAAAACAAAACAAAATAACGAACCTAAGGACCCTATTCTTTTGGTCTATTCATCGAAAACAAACTTCTTTAGCCTAAATAAATGGTGGCCGTATTTTTGTGTACGCTGGGAAAGAAGAGAACTTAGGAGACAGAAGGCGCAGGTGATCGAAGAATATGAAGCAAAGAACAATCAATCCACAAGAGGATTCAGTCCGACTGGATTTGGAGCACATCACAGAATTTTTATGGTCAGACATTCTTGTGACCGGATTATTGAACTCTGGACTTGAAGCACATTCAATCCACTTGTTTGTTCACGTTTTTGAAAAGCAAAACAATTCTGTACTCACCAATACAAGGACAGCACATGCATACAAAACTAAATCAAATGTTCGCCTATGGAAGAGGCTTCTTCCTAGTCCCGAAGAAGCCTCCGTAGTTTTATATGTGCTGCCCTTGTATTGGTGAGTACAGAATCCTTTTGTTTTTCAACTTTTTTTCATGTCACCCACAGTCACTTGCTCCTTGTTGATTAGATTTGTTAACTTTTTCTTTGATTACTCTATGACCCAGCTGCATGATTTCTTGTTGACTTAAGTGATTGCTTGGTTGTTGACCTGCACGTTATATCTGCTAAAAAAAACTAAAAAAACACGTCATAAATGCCATCATTATCGTTCTGTGTAAACCTACCCAGTCGCGCTAGAGCAATACAACAGAACAATGCCATTCATCCCAGACCGGAAATAAAAATGCTATCTTCAGTCATTGTTATTCCACGCACGAAGATGGCGACTCGTTCGGGAGAGCAATATCCGATGCGGACATTTGTACTAACCCTGAGATTTCCCAACTTTTGTGGTGCGCTGGCAATTCGTCATTTCCCCTGAAAATGTCAGGGAGTCCGACTCTCTTTCTTCATGTTCGAAATAGGCTTTGGGCTATTTTGGGGACTACTTTATTTATCCAGAATTTTTTTCGTGAAATTAGTGTCTGCTGTGCAGAAATAACCGAACGACTATCAGTCTTTATTTTGTCTGTAAACACGGCTGAAAGTAGAATTCAACACATATTTTGTTAAAGGTGTTCAACACCAATGTATGCACAGCCTGTTGGAGACTTTACAGATGATCCTTTTCATTTGTAATAGCATTTGATCACCGCGCGAGATGAAATAAATAGATTCTTCAACAAATCTTTTATTTCTCCAGAGTATAAACAGACGCCACTTTTTTCTTCTCTTTTTTTAAATTTTTTTTATTTATTTTTTTACATTACATCCTTACTTACACAATCAACAAGCTAAATCAAAAGTAAAACAAGAAAATAGTGTCCATTTGATGTCCGAAATTTCATATTTGAAGGGAAGGTCACAAATTCACGCCTTGGTTCGTACAGTTGGTGTGATTTCTCCGTAGTCGAGTCCATATGCACTTATGGTCATGGCAAGAGCAAATCATCACAGAGAGTTTAAACAAAGAGAAAAGTCAATCGACTCACAGCAAACAAAGAACAGAAGTCACGCTCTGATGACAAATGAGACAGTGACAAAAGGTCAGGTGTTATGTCCACTGTCCCAAATGACACACGTTTGCTGAAATTTGATCATGCCAAAAGAATAATTAAACCAATGAGAAAATGGATATGAAAACTGACAAATTGTTTATCAGTATTTTCTACAAACATAGATGTACCATCAACTAATAATCTACGCACACATAGCTTTTCAGCAAAAGTATGTTGCATGGGACAATGACATGAAACTGGATGCTTATTTTCCCTGTATAGAAAATACATATCAAGTTACACTTTTTGTGCTCTTCCGTTCCAGTTGACAATCAATTTCAAACGCGTGTTATCAGAAAAAATAGAACAAAAACCGATTAACTACGATGAAAAATGTACTGGTAATGTCATTTGGGACATACTGATATGAAAACGTCACCTTTTGTCATTGTCTCAAATACATTTCCACGAATGTTGAACTATGATCAAAGAATGACATACAATGTTTCTGATATTATTCTCCTTTCGCACGACGAGTTGATTTGGGTAATGCGTCAAGCAACAAGTTTCTGTTCACATGTTGGATCGCCAGGTAAACGCCCACGAGTCACAACCACCAAAGGATGATAGTTCTATGCCATCACGCATCAAAGTTATCCAATCTCTGCTCACAATGATGATAGTTTTATATGCCATCACGCATCAAAGTTATCCAATCTCTGATCACAGTGATGATAGTTCTATGCCTACAGGCATCAAAGTTATCCAATCTCTGATCACAGTGATGATAGTTCTATGCCTTCACGCATCAAAGTTATCCAATCTCTGATCACAGTGATGATAGTTCTATGCCATCACGCATCAAAGTTATCCAATCTCTGCTCACAATGATGATAGTTTTATATGCCATCACGCTAGTTTTATATGCCATCACGCATCAAAGTTATCCAATCTCTGATCACAGTGATGATAGTTCTATGCCTTCAGGCATCAAAGTTATCCAATCTCTGATCACAATGATGATAGTTCTATTAAATCACGCATCACAGTTATCTAATCTCTGATCACAATGATGATATTTCTATGCCATTACGCATCAAAGGTAAAGCCAAGGACGGCCTAAAAAAACTCCAAAATTGCCGTCGTTTTACTAACCACGGTGTCGTACTGGCGAGCCACCGGTTTGAACTATTTTGTTGGGTAAAGGTAAGTTGTTAAGTTTTGATTCGAGATACGACCGAACATGTATTATCAGCAGTGATGCTATGTGATTATTTACCTCCTCATGCACATCAACCGTGGAATTCCCTTTTCCGGGATGCTTCTTTTTAAAGTCATTTTAAATACCCCGAAGATTGAGTACGTCTACCTATACATGTAAGCCAGAGTGATTGAAAACGATCATTACGAATTTTTGCCATTTGGTTTAAACAATGTTTTATTAAATCAAACATGATACAATAATGCAACGATAAACAATAGGGACAACTTATTGCCATTTGAATGACAGAGTCTTCTTCTCTGTATCATATGTGGCAATGATGACAGGGGAGCATTTCCTGCAGGACTGTCCAATCCACCAAAATCTGAGAGCAGAATTCTGGCCTGCTGTCACACCAGTTAGAGACAAGCTGTACGGCCCTGTTGAAACCCTTCAACGGACAGCAGCAATTGTCAGGAGAAATGGAGTGCCTGTCTTAGTGAACGAAGAAGATAAAGAAGATGAAGAAGAAGTAGCAGGTGATCCCGCGCTCAACAGCAATCACAACTTTGCCGTCTGTGTAAGAATATGTTCATCGGGACTATTTTTTTTTAGCTTTCTTGGCTAGCAGCAGCACCCGCAAGGCTTTCACCATCAGGGACTGGCAGATTCGTCTCTGGATTTGCCACCCCGCTAGAAATGTCTCTCCCTACAGCATCTTTGGGCAGCAGTGGACATCGTTCAGCTTTTGGCGTACTGTTCGCGTTGGCTTCATCACTGTTGGTACTGGTATTCGCAGGGTCTTGGTTCCTTTCCTGTTCAGACACCTTCTTATCGACACAGTCCTTCTCAATGCTCTTCCCTTCGCTGGCGGTGGGCGTGGAGGCGACGTTGACATCCCCAGAACCGATCGGAGTGTGAACCTCCACGGCGGTCAACCTGGAATGCTGCGAGCCGGCGGGGGAGTCTCTCCCGCCCGTTCCGATGGACCCTTCGTCCACCGATCCTTTGGGCTGGAGCAAGCCCAGCACCTCCTCCCCGGACCCCCCTCTCCCTCTCCCCCTCCTGGACCCTCTCCCGGGTTCCAAGAACCCGCTCTCGATGACCCGTCCGGTCATGGACAGCTCTGTGGAGGACTGAGTCCTGCTGCAGCTGCCGCCGATGGTGGAAGGGATGTCGTCGTAGCCTGTGCTGTTGAGGTCGTCGTGGTCGCGGCTGGCGGAGCGGCTGAGGGGCAGTCTGACAGCCAAGCTGGGGTTGAGGTGGGAAGTGGTCTCCCCTGCCATCATCATGGGGATGTCGCACATGGCGGCCGTAGAGGCTCCTGTGTCGGCCCTGTTGGTAATAAAGAAAGGGAATTGTGTGAAGGTGTAGTTATGTATGAGATGAGACTGATGCAGTCGAAGAAAACGCAAACTAACGCATATAAAACAACAAACAAACAAAAACTAAGAGAGAGAGAGAGAGAGAGAGAGAGAGAGAGAGAGAGAGAGAGAGAGAGAGAGAGAGAGAGAGAGAGAGAGAGAGAGAGAGAGAGAATTGAACTGAATTGAATTGAATTGAGAGAGAGAACTTAGAACTTTGAACTTTATTTATTTATCGAGGGTAACAGAATAAGCAAAGTATACATGCTTTTTTTCGTCCGGCCCTCGCCCATTCAGGGTAACTCGATTAATAACAAGAAGAAATAGAAGTTAAGTTAATTACAATACAATGTATATAATTAACATGTCAAACAATTAAAAAGACATTTCAAAATGCATTATGAATATCAAGCAATGATGTAATATTATCACATAATTATTTACTTGTTTCCAAGAGAAACAGCCTACATTTTTTTGAAGGAAGTTTCACTGAATTGCATTTTAATTAAATCAGGAATGGAGTTCCACAATAAGGCGCCAGAATAAGAAAGACTTGATTTGTAAAGGTCAATTCTAGGGGTTGGGGTAATCAATTTGTTTAGTTTTATTGAATTATTCAGTTTGAAATTTGAGGCAATGAATGTAGGTGCATTCCCTGACATAATTCTATGCATCATTGCACCTTTGTTATAGATAAATCTTGATTTGATACGAAGAATCTTTAATTTTTTATAATTATCAGAGAGAGAGAGAGAGAGAGAGAGAGAGAGAGAGAGAGAGAGAGAGAGAGAGAGAGAGAGAGAGAGAAAGAAAGAGAGAGAGAGAAAGAGGGAGAGGGAGAGTGAGAGAGAGAGAGAGAGAAAGAGAGAAAGAGAGAGAGAGAGAGAGAGAGAGAGAGAGAGAGTAAATTATTTAATACAGAAAGAGAATCGTGTAATACAGACAGAGAATCGTATAATACAGACAGAGAATCGTGTAATACAGACAGAGAATAGTGTAATACAGACAGAGAATAGTGTAATACAGACAGAGAATCGTGTAATACAGACAGAGAATCGTGTAATACAGACAGAGAATCGTGTAATACAGACAGAGAATCGTGTAATACAGACAGAGAATAGTGTAATACAGACAGAGAATCGTGTAATACAGACAGAGAATCGTGTAATACAGACAGAGAATCGTGTAATACAGACAGAGAATCGTGTAATACAGACAGAGAATAGTGTAATACAGACAGAGAATAGTGTAATACAGACAGAGAATCGTGTAATACAGACAGAGAATCGTGTAATACAGACAGAGAATCGTGTAATACAGACAGAGAATAGTGTAATACAGACAGAGAATAGTGTAATACAGACAGAGAATAGTGTAATACAGACAGAGAATCGTGTAATACAGACAGAGAATAGTGTAATACAGACAGAGAATCGTGTAATACAGACAGAGAATAGTGTAATACAGACAGAGAATCGTGTAATACAGACAGAGAATCGTGTAATACAGACAGAGAATCGTGTAATACAGACAGAGAATAGTGTAATACAGACAGAGAATAGTGTAATACAGACAGAGAATAGTGTAATACAGACAGAGAATAGTGTAATACAGACAGAGAATAGTGTAATACAGACAGAGAATCGTGTAATACAGACAGAGAATAGTGTAATACAGACAGAGAATCGTGTAATACAGACAGAGAATCGTGTAATACAGACAGAGAATCGTGTAATACAGACAGAGAATCGTGTAATACAGACAGAGAATCGTGTAATACAGACAGAGAATAGTGTAATACAGACAGAGAATCGTGTAATACAGACAGAGAATCGTGTAATACAGACAGAGAATCGTGTAATACAGACAGAGAATCGTGTAATACAGACAGAGAATCGTGTAATACAGACAGAGAATCGTGTAATACAGACAGAGAATCGTGTAATACAGACAGAGAATCGTGTAATACAGACAGAGAATAGTGTAATACAGACAGAGAATAGTGTAATACAGACAGAGAATAGTGTAATACAGACAGAGAATAGTGTAATACAGACAGAGAATAGTGTAATACAGACAGAGAATCGTGTAATACAGACAGAGAATAGTGTAATACAGACAGAGAATAGTGTAATACAGACAGAGAATAGTGTAATACAGACAGAGAATCGTGTAATACAGACAGAGAATCGTGTAATACAGACAGAGAATCGTGTAATACAGACAGAGAATAGTGTAATACAGACAGAGAATCGTGTAATACAGACAGAGAATCGTGTAATACAGACAGAGAATAGTGTAATACAGACAGAGAATAGTGTAATACAGACAGAGAATCGTGTAATACAGACAGAGAATCGTGTAATACAGACAGAGAATCGTGTAATACAGACAGAGAATCGTGTAATACAGACAGAGAATCGTGTAATACAGACAGAGAATAGTGTAATACAGACAGAGAATCGTGTAATACAGACAGAGAATCGTGTAATACAGACAGAGAATCGTGTAATACAGACAGAGAATCGTGTAATACAGACAGAGAATAGTGTAATACAGACAGAGAATCGTGTAATACAGACAGAGAATAGTGTAATACAGACAGAGAATCGTGTAATACAGACAGAGAATCGTGTAATACAGACAGAGAATAGTGTAATACAGACAGAGAATAGTGTAATACAGACAGAGAATCGTGTAATACAGACAGAGAATCGTGTAATACAGACAGAGAATAGTGTAATACAGACAGAGAATCGTGTAATACAGACAGAGAATCGTGTAATACAGACAGAGAATCGTGTAATACAGACAGAGAATCGTGTAATACAGACAGAGAATCGTGTAATACAGACAGAGAATCGTGTAATACAGACAGAGAATCGTGTAATACAGACAGAGAATCGTGTAATACAGACAGAGAATCGTGTAATACAGACAGAGAATCGTGTAATACAGACAGAGAATAGTGTAATACAGACAGAGAATCGTGTAATACAGACAGAGAATCGTGTAATACAGACAGAGAATCGTGTAATACAGACAGAGAATCGTGTAATACACTGTATACAGACAGAGAATAGTGTAATACAGACAGAGAATCGTGTAATACAGACAGAGAATCGTGTAATACAGACAGAGAATCGTGTAATACAGACAGAGAATAGTGTAATACAGACAGAGAATCGTGTAATACAGACAGAGAATCGTGTAATACAGACAGAGAATCGTGTAATACAGACAGAGAATAGTGTAATACAGACAGAGAATAGTGTAATACAGACAGAGAATCGTGTAATACAGACAGAGAATCGTGTAATACAGACAGAGAATAGTGTAATACAGACAGAGAATAGTGTAATACAGACAGAGAATCGTGTAATACAGACAGAGAATAGTGTAATACAGACAGAGAATCGTGTAATACAGACAGAGAATAGTGTAATACAGACAGAGAATAGTGTAATACAGACAGAGAATCGTGTAATACAGACAGAGAATCGTGTAATACAGACAGAGAATAGTGTAATACAGACAGAGAATCGTGTAATACAGACAGAGAATAGTGTAATACAGACAGAGAATCGTGTAATACAGACAGAGAATCGTGTAATACAGACAGAGAATCGTGTAATACAGACAGAGAATAGTGTAATACAGAAAGAGAATCGTGTAATACAGACAGAGAATAGTGTAATACAGACAGAGAATCGTGTAATACAGAGAATCGTGTAATACAGACAGAGAATCGTGTAATACAGACAGAGAATCGTGTAATACACTGTATACAGACAGAGAATCGTGTAATACAGACAGAGAATCGTGTAATACAGACAGAGAATAGTGTAATACAGACAGAGAATAGTGTAATACAGAAAGAGAATCGTGTAATACAGACAGAGAATCGTGTAATACACTGTATACAGACAGAGAATCGTGTAATACAGACAGAGAATAGTGTAATACAGACAGAGAATAGTGTAATACAGAAAGAGAATCGTGTAATACAGACAGAGAATCGTGTAATACACTGTATACAGACAGAGAATCGTGTAATACAGACAGAGAATAGTGTAATACAGACAGAGAATCGTGTAATACAGACAGAGAATAGTGTAATACAGACAGAGAATCGTGTAATACACTGTATACAGACAGAGAATCGTGTAATACAGACAGAGAATAGTGTAATACAGACAGAGAATCGTGTAATACAGACAGAGAATCGTGTAATACAGACAGAGAATCGTGTAATACAGACAGAGAATAGTGTAATACAGAAAGAGAATCGTGTAATACAGACAGAGAATCGTGTAATACACTGTATACAGACAGAGAATCGTGTAATACAGACAGAGAATAGTGTAATACAGACAGAGAATCGTGTAATACAGACAGAGAATCGTGTAATACAGACAGAGAATCGTGTAATACAGACAGAGAATCGTGTAATACAGACAGAGAATCGTGTAATACAGACAGAGAATCGTGTAATACAGACAGAGAATCGTGTAATACAGACAGAGAATCGTGTAATACAGACAGAGAATCGTGTAATACAGACAGAGAATCGTGTAATACAGACAGAGAATCGTGTAATACAGACAGAGAATCGTGTAATACAGACAGAGAATAGTGTAATACAGACAGAGAATCGTGTAATACAGACAGAGAATCGTGTAATACAGACAGAGAATCGTGTAATACAGACAGAGAATAGTGTAATACAGACAGAGAATAGTGTAATACAGACAGAGAATAGTGTAATACAGACAGAGAATCGTGTAATACAGACAGAGAATCGTGTAATACAGACAGAGAATCGTGTAAAGGTGTAATTATGTGTATAGCCTCTTCTGAGACTGATAAAGTCGAAGCAAAGGCCAAATAACATGTATACAAAAACACTAAACAAACACAATTTGAGAGAGAGAGGGGGGGGTGAGGGGGAGGGGAGAGAGGGAGAGGGAGGGAGATAGAGAGAGAGGGGGAGAGATGGGGGGGGGGGGGTGGGGTGGGCGAGCGAGAGAGAGAGAGAAATCAGCGCGAGCCAGATAAATGTTAGAGTGATATATGATGCTATTTGGTCATGCTGAAGAGCAGATGTGACTGCATCTAAATTTTATCTAAGAACTAATGTGCGCAGTGGCAGCAACTAACAACTTTCACACACAAAAACACTTGAAAACTAAGTAGTACGTATTGAAAACTGTCGCCAATAGAATGATCAACGACAAAAAAACTAAATAAAGCATAAAGTGAGACAGCCACTATCCTTATGTTTAAAAATCTTCCAGGAACCATTTGCACAGACGTCATCAGAAAAGAATTAAATGCAGAACAAGATCGCATGCTTTAAACATCGAGCTGGCACAGCTTCGCCCAAATCGGGGAGGTGGATAGGAAAACAGATACAGTTTCGCATCGTAGTTTTCCTCTGCGTTTCTATTTAAAGTCCAAGGACGCCGTGTATTCCAAGAGCTTCAGCTATGATGTTGATTATATTGATTTTGTTGCCAATGAGTGATGAGGATAGAGTATGTGGTGTACGTCGTGAGTGCGCGTGTGTGGGAGGGTAGGGAGGGGGGATGGAATGGGTAGTTTAATGACAATTTGTTTGGTTGTTTGCTTAACGCCCAGCCGACCACGAAGGGCCATATCAGGGCGGTGCTGCTTTGACATATAACGTGCGCCACACACACGACAGAAGTCGCAGCACAGGCTTCATGTCTCACCCAGTCACATTATTCTGACACCGGACCAACCATTCCTAGCACTAACCCCATAATGCCAGACGCCAGGAGGAGCAGCCACTAGATTGCCAATTTTAAAGTCTTAGGTATGACCCGGCCGGGGTTCGAACCCACGACCTCCCGATCACGGGGCGGACGCCTTACCACTAGGCCAACCGTGCCAGTATTTTTATGACAAGGATGCAGTTTCCATAACAAAGCTGTAAAGTAGACTTAAGCTTGGTCATGTCCGGAGTTACATGTTCAGCTAGCTAACCTTTCTTGTTTTTATTTCTTTGTTTTGCAAAGAAAAATATATATTGATTTTGTCTACCAGAGAATGATGTTGAAATGGGGATGGGGTACTGAAATAAGAGATTTCTTCTTCTGCGTTCATGGGATGAAACTCCCACGTTTTTACGTGTATGACCGTTTTTACCCCGCCATTTCGAGGGAAGCAAGCTGGGTATTTTCGTGTTTTCATGACCCACCAAACTCTGACATGGTTCACAGGATCTTGTCCGTGCGCATTTGGTCTTTTGCTTGCGTGTACACACGAAGGGGGATAGGGCACAAGCAGGTCTGCACATAAGTTGACCTGGGAGATAGAAAAATCTCCACCCTTAGCCCACCAGGCGCAGCCGGTGTAACACGAGAAAATTACTCCCACGAGATTTTTACTCCGGAGTAAAAATTTCGTACGAAAATGTTACTCCCTTTACGAAAAAAACACTCCCCCATTACAAGAGAAAATTACTCCCCATGACAGGTGAGTTCCGAGTTAACATTTCGTACACAAATGTTACTCCCCTGACGAATAAAAAAACGAATAAGTTACTTCACCCTACGCGAAAGCGCTTGTCTGTCTGTCTGTCTGTCTGTCTGTCTGCCTGTCTGCCTGCCTGCCTGCTTGCCTGCCTGCCTGCCTGTGTGTCTGTCGGTCGGTCTCTTTTTATCTCTCACTCTCCACACACACCCACATACACGAGCAACAGAGAGAGAGAGAGAGAGAGAGAGAGAGAGAGAGAGAGAGAGAGAGAGAGAGAGAGAGAGAGAGAGAGAGTATGGGTATGTGTGTACGTGCGTGTATTTGTGTGTGAGACGGGGGGTCCGTCTGTCTATATATAAGTATGTCTCTATGTGTGTTTACCCGCGCACGATAGAGCCAAACACTCTTTGTCAGAAGAGGGGCACTGTAAAACTTGGCCTGCTTAAAGCAACACAACACAACACACAACACAACACACAACACAACACAACACACCACAATCACAAAGCAACATAATCAAATTTGCGTCCGAGTTGGCGTGAATAAAGCCTCCCCAGCTAGCAAGCTTTCGTCGGCCGACTGACGATTTCAGTCGGGTGACGTCGTCATATGTCGTGTGTCGTCGTCCGTTGTCGCGCCGATACCGTTTTGACTGTGTGTAAAACTCGGCAAATGTACGTAATAAACCCCGACATCGGCCCGACGCAATGTTGCTGTCGATAAAAATATGCAGAGTTACGGGAGATAACAAATTGATGATCATTATTTTAACATTTGTTACGTCCCCTGTTCAAGCGTCGGTCCAGCAACGGCGTGACATTATGAGACTGACCATGCAAATGCGAAACTAAATTATTCATATTTGTTGACTTTTTCACATAGGAGTAGGATAATTAATTGTAAGTTTTATTTGCATATTTGCAATCAAATACAGCATGAGCTCAAATCATAAGTTTTACATTTTAAAAATACGCCATCATTTACTTGAAATATTCAAATAGCTTTCCTTACGGTAAACAAGATTGAGTGTGAAAATGGCTGCTGCTTTCCCGCGTGAGCGAATTTTATTTGTTTTCTTAGTTCAAGTTAATATCGAAAGAAGAGACATTCTTGGGAATGTTGGACAGCACATTGATGATATGTTATCCGAGACGAATGTCGCCTCGGGATCTCAATCTGAGTGCTGGTCCCAGTGCCACGTGGTGGCGGTGAGAATAGTTGTGTAGCCAGTGAGTCAGGCTCTAGGCAATGACAATCAGATTCAGACGTCAACTCGAGGACAACCGACGGATGGAGCGAGTAAGTGATTTCGGTTTTTTTGGCTCTCAATGTTAGTTTTGCTGTTACAGTGAGAGGGGGGGGGGGGGGGGGGGAGTACATACTGCTGTATCTTATTCTGTAGATGTAGGTGTGTTTTGTCCTGTTACAGTGGGGGAGGGGGGTGTTGTACATACTGCTGTAAATATAGATGTAGGTGTGTTTTGTCTTGTTACAGTTGGGGAGGGAGGGGGGGTGTACATACTGCTGTAGATGTAGGTGTGTGTTGTCCTGTTACAGGGGGGGAGGGGGGTAACATACTTCTGTAGCTGTAGGGGGAGGGGGGGTACATACTGCTGTAGCTGTTAGTGATTTTTGCACTGTTACACTGGGGGGGGGGGGTGGAGTACATACTGCTGAATCTGTAGCTGTAAGTGTGGTTTGCACTGTTACACTTGGGGGGGGGGGGGGGGGGTGTACATACTGATGTAGCTGTAGGTGTGACGTGTATTGCATTGTAACACTTGGGGGGGGGGGGTGTACATACTGATCTATCTGTAGCTGGTGGTGTGTTTTGCACTGTTACACACTTGGGGGGGGGGTGTACATACTAACTGCTGAATCTGTAGCTGTATGTTTATTCTGCACAGTGACACTGGGGGGGGGGGGGGGGGGGGAGGGGGTTGGGTTGTACATACTGCTGAATCTGTAGCTGTAGGTGTGTTTTGTACTGTTACACTTGGGGGGGGGGGTGCATACTGATGTATATGCTTGGCGCTGGTGGACAATATTCACTTTTTTGGCCAAAAACACACTTTTTTGGCCAAAAACGTACATTATTGGCCAAAAAGTGTGTTTTTGGCCAAAAACATGTTTTGGCCAAAACTTTTAAGTGCAAAGTTTTGGCCCAAAAAAAATTTGGCCAAATCTAAAACATTTGGCCAAATCTTCACTTTTTTGGCCAAATGTTTTAGATTTGGCCAAATATTTTTTTGGCCAAAACTTTTGCATTGAAAGTTTTGGCCAAAAAAATAGTTTTGGCCAAAACTTCATTTTTTGGCCAAATCTTTGAGTACCCTTTGGCGCTGATGGACAATATTCATTTTTTTGGCCAAAAACAGCAAAGTTTTGGCCCAAAAAGTATAGTTTTGGCCAAAAACGCCAGTTTTGGCCAAAAACGCCAGTTTTGGCCAAAAAAGTGCGTTTTTGGCCAAAAAAGTGAATATTGTTCACCAGCGCCAAGCTGCTTGGCGCTGGTGGACAATATTCACTTATTTTGCCAAAAACACACTTTTTTGGCCAAAAACGTACATTTTTGGCCAAGAAAGCAAAGTTTTGGCCAAAAAAGTATAGTTTTGGCCAAAAACGCCAGTTTTGGCCCAAACCGCCAGTTTTGGCCAAAAAAGTGCGTTTTTGGCCAAAAAAGTGAATATTGTTCACCAGCGCCAAGCTGCTTGGCGCTGGTGGACAATATTCACTTATTTTGCCAAAAACACACTTTTTTGGCCAAAACTGGCGGTATTGTCCAAAAAAGCAAAGTTTTGGCCAAAAAAGCAAAGTTTTGGCCAAAAAGAGATTTGGCCAAAAAGAGATTTGGCCAAAAAAGTGAATATTGTCCACCAGCGCCAGCAAATACAAAAGATTTGGCCAAAAAAAGATTTGGCCAAACAAAAACATTTGGCCAAAAAAGTGAAGATTTGGCCAAATCTTTTTTGTTTGGCCAAATCTTTTTTTGGCCAAATCTTTTTGTGGCAGAAGTTTGGCCAAATCTCCCGTTTTAGCTAACATAAACAGTTTTGGCCAAAACTTTTACACAGAAAGTTTTGGCCAAAAAAAAGTTATAGCCAAATCTATTTTATTTGGCCAAATGTGTGGGTTTTTTGGCCAAATATTTGTCTTTTTTGGCCAAAACTGGCGGTTTTTGCCAAAAAAGTGAATATTGTCCACCAGCGCCAAGCATAGATGTAACTGTAGCTGTAGCTGTAGGTGTGTTATGTACTGTTACAGTAGGGGGGAGGGGGGGTTGAACATACTGCTGTTTTTGTAGCTGTAGGTGTGTTTTGCACACAGGGGGGGGGGGGGGGGATTGGGGTTGTATATACTGCTGTATCTGTAGCTCTAGGTGTGTTTTGCACTCTACACGAGGGAAGGGGGTGGAGTGTTGTATATTTTGTACTGTTACAGTGGTGGCAGCGGGGGGAGGGGGGTGTACATAATTCTGAATCTGTAGCTGTAAATGAGTTTTGTACTGTTACAGTGGGGGCGGGGGGGGGGGGGGGTTGGGGGTTGTACATATTAATGCTGTAGCTGTAGGTGTGTTTTGCACCGTTATACTGGGGGGGGGGGGGGGTTGTACACACTGCTGTATCTGTAGCAGTAGGTGCGATTTGTGCTGTTACAGTTGGGGGGGGGGGGGGTACATACTGCTGTAGCTGTAGCTGTAAGTGTGTTTTGCACTGTTACATTGGGGGGGGGGGTATACATACTGCTGTATCTGTAGCTGTAGGTGTGTTTTGTACTGTTACTAAGGGGGAGGGGGGTGTACATACTGCTGTAGCTGTAAGTAATTTTTGCACTATTACACTTGGGGGGGTTGTACATACTGCTGAATCTGTTGCTGTAGGTGTGTTTTATACTGTAATACTGAGGGGGGGGGGGGGTTGTACATACGGCTGTATCTGTAGCTGTAGGTGTGTTTTGTACTGTTACAGTGAGGGCGGGGGGGGGGGGGTCTACATACTGCTGTATCTGTAGCTGGTGTTGTGTTTTGCACTGTTACACTGGGGGGGGGGGGGGAGGGGGTTGTTGCTGTATCTGTATCTGTAGGTTTGTTTTCCACTGTAACACTGGGGGGAGGGGGGTTGTACTGCTGTAGCTGTAGCTTTAAGTGAATTTTGCACTGTTACACTTGGGGGGCGGGGGGGAGGAGGTACATACTGCTGTAGCTGCACCCAGCCAGCAAGACATTAGCGGCCGATTATCGGCCGAACACCCTTCAAAAAGACGGGCCGGTGATGTCAAAAGATACGACGCGGGTGTTGGCCCGACTAACTTTTGCAAAGAGGCAAAGAGGCGGCCGACAGGCGGCCGAACACCTGTACTATGGCGGCACGCATCCGGTCCGATGTTAATCGGCCCGATGGCTTGTTGGACCTGCGGGCCGACATCGTCCCGATGTCTTCCCGCTGAAATCGATATCTTCCCGATGTCGGCATAAAGTGTCGGGCCGCAGGTCCAACAAGTCATCGGGCCGATTAACATCGGACCGGATGCGTGCCGCCATAGTGCAGGTGTTCGGCCGCCTGTCGGCCGCCTCGTTGCCTCTTTGCAAAAGTTAGTCGGGCCAACACCCGCGTCGTATGTTTTGACGTCACCGGCCCGACTTTTTGAAGGGTGTTCGGCCGATTATCGGCCGCTAATGTCTTGCTGGCTGGGTCAT
>NC_090250.1:16647804-16680949 GCF_037325665.1 Littorina saxatilis | reverse complement strand
AAAAAAAAAAATTGTAATCCAGTCACCCATTGGACGCAGGGGGCCAATAGGGCGCACCAAAATGACCCAGTTTTTGCCATGAGAGGTGGTTCCCCTGTCATATCTGAGAGAGGAAACACTTCCTGCATCGGGGTCAGTGACCGGTCAGTGACCAAAGGCATTGTGATAGCTGGGTGGCCTTGTTAAAAGACACGACCTTCTTCCCAGGGGTCAATGACCCAGTTTTTGCCATGAGAGGTGGTTCCCCTGTCATATCTGAGAGAGGAAACACTTCCTGCATCGGGGTCAGTGACCGGTCAGTGACCGAGTTTAACAGAGTGGAAATCTGTGTGTGCGGCCAGATCAAAGGCAGGGCAGTACCTAGTAGCTGAAACATGCATTATTACAAGTTGTTTGACTGGTACTCAAGCGGTCTCTTTGATTTTTTTCGTATTTCATACGAGGAAAAAAGTCGCGCCTTATGACCCGGAAAGTAGGGTACTTGACAGGGAAATAAGTGTGCGACACGGGCGCTTTCACTTTCATTGCGTTTTTTGCACTGTTTTTTTTTGTTTTTTTTGACAAATGTAATAAAAAGTTATAGGATCGGCCCCTAAAAATAGGGTAGGTCGGGTTACCGTAACCACACCTATTTTTTTTTTAGGCCTAAGGAAATCTGAGAGGGTATTGAAGAACAAGGTTTATGGAGACACCAAGATGGAGAAACAAAGAAACATTTGAAGAACAAAGAGAAGGAAGAAGAAGAAAGAAGAAACAGGAGGAGAGAGAAAGAAAAAAGAACAAAAGAACCGAAAGAAATAAAGTAAATGTATGTAAAATTCGTCATGTCATGTAACTGAACATTTCTATTCATGAAGATTATGCTCGGCCCACTTTTTTCGGCAAACTCCGACAAAAAGGATTTTCAAGAAAACGCCGATCTCCTTAGGATACTGGGGAAAAGTAGGTGCATAAATTCTACTTAAGGCAAAAAAAAATATATAGTCTGTTTACGGTATCCCGACCGACCCTATTTTTTCGCGCGACCCTAGACTTTGTTGTGGCATTTGGGGAAAAAAAACTTTGTTTTTTGGCAAAATAACTTAAACAATGTTTTTTTGGAGGAAATTTTTTTTACAAAATCCCGACCTACCAACCCTATTTTTTTTGGCCTATGTTACCGTAAACAGACTAATTTTTTTTGGCCTAAGACAACAGCTAGTGAATGTCAAATAAACCCTTTTATACCCCACCGGCCCCCTCCCCCCCCCCCCCCCCCGAACATCCACTCCACCCCACATTCCTCCCACCTCCTACTTCCACACTAACCCACAACGTATCGTTTCAAAATTTATGTAAGAAACAAAGGGAAGTAAGCGCTCTAAATTTACAACATATTGTGCGATAGAGTTAGCGAGAGTTACGCGAAACCACTCTCATAGCTGGAACCAAGCATTAACACCAAGCTTTAATCCTCAAAAAAGATTATCACCACTAGTTTATTATTATGTTCCTCGTTCTCCAAGGCACTCTAAGGCCTAAAAAAAAAAAAAATTGGTGTGGTTACGGTAACCCGACCTACCCTATTTTTAGGGGCCGACCCTATAACTTTTTATTACATTTGTCAACAAAAAAAACCAAAAACTCCAAGAAAACGAGTGCAGAAAACGCAATGAAAGCGAAAGCGCCGGAGTCGCACACGTATTTCCCTGTCAAGTAGGTTTAATTTGTACACATTAGAAAAAAAAGTAAAAACAAAAAAAAGTGATTGCCTACCTTCCTACCCTATTTTTTTTTGGCTATGTTACCGTAACCACACCTATTTTTTTTGTGTGTGTGTGTGCCTAACTAATACTTACGTAAACAGTCATACACACAAGAACCAGCTTTTAATCCTGAACGGACATAGTCCTTGGATCAAGACTGGTTTTTACGAAAAAGCACACGAACACAAACAGGGTTGAGAATCCCAAACAAATGAAGCTGCAGGCAGATCGCTATTTTAAGATCTGAGAAACAAAGGGGTCGTTTAAAACTTACGGTATAGGTCCAATTCATTCTTCTTACTCGGCGTGACGTTATCAAATGGATCGGCTAGCTTTGGCCCTAAGGGGCACAACTCCGCTCATACTCTCTTCGCGCCGCCATATTGGATGCCGTCTTTGTTAGTTTTCTTCATTGCACTCTTGTTCTTTTTGCGTATTTCACTGTGTATGCAGACAAAATGAAGAAAACTGTGCATGCATGAGTCCAAAAGGGATCTGCCTTTTTAACACAACAGCACAACATAAAAAGTAAAGCAAGAATACATTATTATATTCATTTATTTATTCTTTATCTCAAATTACCATGCAGACAGTGCACCAAAATTCACAAGATAAAGCTCTCAAGACAGGCAAATGAGGTACAATGCAGCTCAGGTAACTACTGCAAAGTATAATTTTCAAAGCATCCTATCACAGTGTTCACTCTAAAGGCACAACCGATGGACAATTGTTGATTAGCGCACTGCACACAGCAAAAAATAACCAGTTATAATCGTCTTCCTTCCAGTTGTCACCCTGATGGTAAACAACTTTAGGGATCCTAAAGTGTGCCTGCTGACTGCAGTTTTTGGCCACACAACGTGTCATTTTCACTTTTGTCGAGTCGCCACCCAACGCTCAAGCACTGTCAGAGATCGTGCAAGGCATCCAACATGGCGGCGGATGACCAATTCCAGAGAGTTACGACCCGTGATTCTCATACCGCGCGCGCCGAGTAGAAATGCTGTTGTTAACTTGAGTTTCTGCAATGGGCCTATAACACACGATAAATCTCTCCTCACATTGGACACCGGATACTTCAGCTAAAGGGTATTATATTTACAAAGCGACGTCAATAAGAAAATCGATTGAACACGATGTTACAAGCACAATTTTCGGGCGGGGATGTAGCTCAGTCGGTAGCGCGCTGGATTTGTATCCAGTTGGCCGCTGTCAGCGTGAGTTCGTCCCCACGTTCGGCGAGAGATTTATTTCTCAGAGTCAACTTTGTGTGCAGACTGTCCTCGGTGTCCGAACACCCCCGTGTGTACACGCAAGCACAAGACCAAGTGCGCACGAAAAAGATCCTGTAATCCATGTCAGAGTTCGGTGGGTTATAGAAACACAAAAATACCCAGCATGCTTCCTCCGAAAGCGGCGTATGGCTACCTAAATGGCGGGGTAAAAACGGTCATACACGTAAAAGCCGTGGGAGTTTCAGCCCATGAACGAACAAACAAACAAGCACAATTGATGCTAAAGTTTCGAGCTGATAAATTATGAGCTCGCTGACTTCTTCTTCTTCTGCGTTCATGGGCTGAAACTCCTACGGTACACGAGTGGGTTTTTACGTGTATGCCCGTTTTTACCCCGCCATTTAGGCAGCCATACGCCGCTCTCAGGGGGAACGAGCACTGACAAAAATGGAGCATTATAAACAAAACAATAGGCTTGGTGTCATCGGCTGAGACGGATGTTTGTGTTCTGCATGAACGAGCATATAAAACAAAGCTGCGATCAGATGTAATTCGGTAAAGCAGACTTTATGTCCTGATCGAGCATAAACAAAACGACGTCTGGATGTAATTGGGTGAGACCGACTGTGTGTCCTGAACGAGCATAAACAAAACGACTGCTGGATGTAATTGGGTGAGACCGACGCCGACTGTGTGTCCTGAACGAGCATAAACAAAACGACTGCTGGATGTAATTGGGTGGGACCGACTGTGTATCCTGAACGAGCATAAACAAAACGACTGCTGGATGTAATTGGGTGGGACCGACTGTGTGGCCTGAACGAGCATAAACAAAACGACGGCTTGGTGTGATTTAGGTGAGACACACTTTGTGTTCTTAAGGAGCATAAACAAAACGACGGTTGGATGTGATTGGGTGAGACCGACTTTTATGTCCTGAACGAGCATAGACAAAAAAAATATGGCTGGATGTGATTTGATGAGACCGATTTTGTTACCTGAAAGAGCTTTTTAAAAGAAAACCACGGCTGGGTGTATTTCGGTAAGTCGGGTTTTATGTCTTGAACGAACATAAACAAAACTATTGCTGGTAGTGATTCAGTGAGACTGTTTCCCGAACGAGCATAATCAAGACTACGACTTGACGTGATTGGATGAAACAGATTTTCTGTTCTGCGTCCTTTCCAATGCAAAACTGTCACGTGGCTTAACTGTGCCCTGAAACAACATAAACACAACTACGACTTGGTGTGAGTTGTGATTAGGTGGAGACGGATTTTGCTGAACACTGCCTTAGGGACTGGGTGGCCGAGTGGTAACGCACTTGCGCTCGGAATCGAGAGGTTGCGTGTTCGACCCTGGGTCGGGCCGCTATTTTCTCCCCCCTTTCCTAACCTAGATGGTGGGTTCAAGTGCTAGTCTTTCGGATGAGACGAAAAACCGAGGTCCCTTCGTGTACACTATATTGGGGTGTGCACGTTAAAGATCCCACGATTGACAAAAGGGTCTTTCCTGGCAAAATTGTATAGGCATAGATAAAAATGTCCATCAAATACCCGTGTGACTTGGAATAAAGGCCGCGAAAGGTGAACATTCGCCTAACAGGCTTGAGGTTTGCTGGTCGATGTGAATGCGTGATATATTGTGTAAAAAATTCCATCTCACACGGCATAAAGCGCTTTGAACTTCGGATAAGGCGCTATATAAATAAAGAGAATTATTATTATTATTATTATTAAAAAAAACCTGAGATCGACCTTTCTGATTGTGTGACATGACGGTTCTGCAACGTCCTTTCCAAACCAACGGTTCTTACCTATTCTCTATAATGTCAAAAGAGACGACCATGAACACACATCACTTTTAATGAGAACATTGCATAATCTTAGAAGATTGATGGACGGATGTAGGTAGGACTGGGTGGCCGAGTGGTAACGCACTTGCGCTCGGAAGCGAGAGGTTGCGTGTTCGACCCTGGGTCAGGCCGCAATTTTCTCCCCCCTTTCCTAACCTAAGTGGTGGGTTCAAGTGCTAGTCTTTCGGATGAGACGAAAAACCGAGGTCCCTTCGTGTACACTACATCATATGGGGTGTGCACGTTAAAGATCCCACGATTGACAAAAGGGTCTTTCTTGGCAAAATTGTATAGGCATAGATAAAAAACATGTCCACCAAATACCCGTTTGACTTGGAATAAAGGCCGTGAAAGGTGAATGCTCGCCTAATAGGCTACTGAGCTTTACTGGCCGATGTGAATGCGTTATATATTGTGTGTAAAAAATGTCTGTTTGTCTGTAAAAAATTCCATTTCAAACAGCAGAAATTAATATGTAAGCGCCTAGGGCTATATCTAGATTAGGCGCATAAAAAATGATCACAATAATAATAATAATAATAATAATGGCAGTCTGGGCCTAGGGTGCACGAGAAAGTTACGAACCAACCGGTCAGGAGCCAGCCGCGGTGTTCGATAGGTAGAAATTGAGATTTATTGTGATTTCAACGAATCAGACCCCGCGGTTTGTTCTCTCCCGTGTGGGTGGCACCCACTTTCGGTTCGTGCCCCTCAGTCCTGCTCTCTGGAGGGGACGCTCACTCAGTCTGGATCAGAGACTTAACAGTCAATGTCGTTAGTAGGGGGATAGTAGATCTAAGATCGTATATATATATATATATATATATATATATATATATATATATATATATATATATATATATATATATAATAGTCGTCTGCGTCTGTTGAGCAGGACCACCAACTAATACTGTCAAAGTGACTCGGCAGCAGTGCAGTGCCATTTACGAGCAGCTAGCCCACCATAACGACCTGATGTCCCTCCCTGGGCTGTCTGTAAAATCGGCAAGTCTGGCAGCGGAACGAAATTGTGATGAGAATAGAGCAAGCTTGGACGGGCAGTGTTGGGAATAAAGTTGGTCAAGGAACAGGAAGGGGGACAACAAAAATCTTTGTTCCCAATGCCTTCCCTGCACCAGGCAGAATTCTCTCATCCTATGTTATTACTCAGACTGACTCAATGCGAAAAACAACCTAGACATAGTACAATAGTAAAGTGCAAGGTAAAAACCTACACACACACACACACACACACACACACACACACACACATGTGCACACACACACACACACACCTGTGTAGCGCAGCTGTTGCCATGGAAGTAATCCATCTAGATATAGATGGTAACAGGGTTGACAGTAGGCCTAAGAGGGCACACACACACACACACATATAAATACACACACATAAATACACATACGCACGCACTCTCTCTCTCTCTCTCTCTCTCTCTCTCTGAGTCTCTCTCTCTCTCTCTCTCTCTCTCTCTCAGTGTGACCCCGGCACACACAACGCACCTCAATTCACAACCAACACCCTTCAGTGATCACCGCTTGATAAACCCTTGCGCTGTCAGTTTCCTGAGCTGAAGGCATTTATTTTTGTGAAACCAAATCTTTGGAGTGTCCGGTCAAACTGATAAATGCTACCATTAAGAACAATAGCTAATGTTCTTCCGCCAGTTAATTGACATGGTTCGAGCTACACTAATGATAGCAGTTGGCAATGTGTTATCTTTAAGTGGTATTGCTTGCAGTATAAGTGGCAGTCAGTGCGTATAATGCGTGCATTAGTTGTAGTAGCGGTTGCAGCGGGCAAGCAATATAATGTGCATTTCTACGGTCTTGGTCTACCGCAAGAAACAATGTTTGTTTGCGTGCATGCTTGTTTGATTGTTGATTGATTGATATAATGATTGATTCATTTATTGATTTTTGTGTGTGTGTGTGTGTGTGTGTGTGTGTGTGTGTGTGTGTGTGTGTGTGTGTGTGTGTGTGTGTGTGTGCTCGCTTGTATGTCTGTCTGTTTGTAACTTAGTTTTGTATACATAAAAAGAGATAGTAAACGAAATGAAGAACAGAAGACGAGTGGGTATACAGATGGCTGGTGAGTTGGTTGTTGATGTGTCTTATCTCGAGAGCCCAGGGGATCATCCGAGACTGATTCAGCATCAATCTATTATGTTTTCATCTCGACCAACTGTCTACAAACTGTTCATATGATTGTCTAAGGCGTATTACAGTAAAAGTTTGAACGTTTTTTGTTACACACATTCTTTCACATTCGGTAATTTAAATCTTGTTAAAAAATCTTAATCTTTTTTTTTTTTAAATATCCTTGGAGAGAAAAATAACACCACTTACGAGTGTCTGTACTAGATACAGATACGCAAAACGAACTATAAACTGAAGACTCTTGGTATTCATGAACCAACAAACATCGACTCTCTCAGAACCACAAAAACACACACACAAACCAAAGACACACATACATATATACACATTACAAAACATAGCGTACAAGTTTAGTCTCACCTGCAAAATATACCCTGATAGTGCACCTCCTTCCCTGCAGCAAAGGCCCTCCTACCACTACCAGTGGACGGTACACGGCAAAACGTCATCAGGCTGTATCCGTGAGAGTACACTTCCACCAGCTTGGACAGCACGCTGCTGGTGTTGGTTGACGTCATCGTGACGTCAGAGAAGCTGAATGTGACGTCAGACTCCACAGGAACTGTGACGTCAACGAACTTGTACTCCGCCCAAGGTCCGGCGTAAGGCGCCTCGATAGAGGGTGCTGGGCGATGGGTGGAGGAGGAGGGGTTGTTTGGATGGGGGTGGGCTCCGTCTGTTCCCCCTCCCCCTCCTCCCTCTCCTCCTCCTCCTCCAGGTATGAGGAGTTTTGTGTTCTTCGCACCCATTTTCTTTTTCGAGAGAGAAAGATCAAATTACGCCACTTTTTAGTTTAGTGTGCTAGCTGATAGCAACAGAGAAGTCATTTGAGTATCACAAGTACTGTTGGTTTTCAGAAAGGACCAAATGTTTGTCAATGAGCATTTCTCAAAATCGTCGATGAGAGAGCGAGAGAGATCGAATCTCGCTACGTTGTAGTTCAATGTGCTGATAGCAACAGTGAAATCCTTTGAGTATCACAAGTACTGCTGGTTGTCAGAAAGAACCCAATGGTTGTCACTGAGCATTTCTCAACATCGTTGAAGAGAGATCGAGCGAGAGAGATCGAATCACGCTACGTTGTAGTTTAGTGTGCTGATATCAACAGTAGAATTCTTTGAGTATCACAAGTACTGTTGGTTGTCAGAAAGAACCCCCAAGGGTTGTCACTGAACAGTTCTTAACATCGTTGAAGAGAGAGCGAGAATCGCGCTACGTTGAAGTTTAGTGTGCTGATAACAACAGTGAAATCATTTGAGTATCACACGTACTGTTGGTTTTCAGAAAGAACGCAAGGGTTGTCACTGAGCAGTTCTCAACATTGTTGAAGAGAGAGCGAGAGAGATCGAATCACGCTACGTTTTAGTTTAGTTTTAGTGAGCTGATATTAACAGTAGAATCCTCTGAGTATCAAAAGTACTGACCGTTGTCACAAAGTATGTATGGACATAGTTAGTACACCTGGATCTCTGGGTATCACAGTGTTTATCACAATGATTTCCGCTCTACTTTGGCCCCAAAAGACCATGAAAAAAATGAAACCTCTTTTGTGCTGCACTCTTTGAAAATGGAAAATGTAATTTCGACGATAATAAGTCTTTAATAAGAAAATGCGAAGCTTCAGCGAAATGATTTCGACGGGGAAAGACGAGGAAACTGTAGCTTCTTTTATTAGGCACTATTTGATTTGTTTCTTTAATAAGAGGATGCGAGGCCTCCGCGTACTGATTTCGACCGTAAAAGACGAACAGACTGTAGTCACGCCGAGTATTGCTCTTGTCTGTTAGAGATGCCTCTGGCACTTTTAGGCGACTGCGAAATAATCAGTCTTTTCAACCCTAAATCAATGTAGAACGTGGCACACTTTTACACAACTGTCGAGGCTTTTTCAAGAAACCGCAACAATATTCCAGTTTGCTTTCATTCATTGACAGACCTCTGGTTGTAATTTGTAGATTCAGGAAATTGCATTTCAGTTCAAGAATCCACAGGAGAAACTGACCTGTTTTCTCTCACTTAGCAAATCTCTGATGGTGTCAATATGCAATTCCACCTGAATTCATGCAATAACCACAAATATATCAGTCTGTTTTCGCTCATATCACATTTACTTCAAATGCTACTTTCAAGAAACCATGACTCACAACATAGGTACATGTTCTTCTGCTCACAATAAATCATACAGCTTTTCCTCTCGCAAAAAAAAAGCAAACCTCGTCACACGCTTGTGACATTTTAAGGAACTTTCAGCAAACAATCAACAATTACTGACACAGCCAGTGATGCTTTGGACTTTCCAACTGCCTCGCGGCATTGTTTTACAATGTAGCACTCTTCCGGTCCATCGCTTCCCCTGGGGCCTTGGATCGTGTTGAAAAATCCCCTCTAGTAAAAATCGAAGAGCGTCTGTGATGACATTGCGTGAAGCAAACCGACACTAGGCGTTATCTGCAAACATTGTATAACACTCACATTAGGGGATAAATGACGTGCGTGATGATGTGGGGGAGAGATGTCGAGTGAATGACGTTATTAGTGTGCTGATAACAACAGTGAAATCCTTTGAGTATCACTATCACAAGTACTGTTGGTTGTCAGAAAGAACCCAATTGTTGTCACTGTCGGATGTGTGGTATTTACTGGTAGTAGGCCTACATTTTTCCGTACAAATGTGAAATACATACATGTATTTTGATGTGAGGTGCAAAAAAAGTCAAAGGATATCGGTTTGACAGATACGGTACGGTGCATCTTATACATATTTTCAACTGGACAGTCTTACAAACACACTGTCAAACTGAGGTAGACAGACAGACAGACAGACAAATACAGCTAGACCGGCCGACAGCTAGACAGATAGACAGGCATAGACAGTAACAGGGATTGGGATACACAGAAACAGAGACGGCGAAAGAGAGGCCGAAATAAAAATAATTCAGCACACAAACCAAAAAAGAAATAAACGCCTGAAATCAATAGAAACGGCTAACCAACCCCGCAGGCCCCTACCTTAATTTAGCTTTAGCATGCACCGGTCCGGGCTTGCCCGCAGTAACGGCCGTCAACTTGACAGAGCAGGCAAGGCCGCAAGAGACGTTCCTTGCAGAATCGCTGCCAACAACGCAAGGCGAACGAGCTCACACCGCAAGGCCAAATCGATCTCAACAGGTACAACAAACAGCTATATCCTCTTGCCCTAAAAACAAGGAAAAGTGCGGTTGGCCCATGCGGGGTATTGACTCAAACACGCAAGCCACCGACACTGTCACTCCAGTGTTTTGCAGACACAAACAATGTGGCTTTTGGGAAACATTTACAAAGGATGCGCAAACACAAACTATACTTTATACAGCTTGCAAACAACTGCGTGAGGCTTGCTTTCCGGCTCTTTGCTTCCGCAATCCAAGACGTAGATGCTGAAGAAGGGCGGAGAGTGGCAGGGGGAGCAACTGAGAGAGAGAGAATTAGTTGGCAGACAGCAATCAGTGAAATTAGAACCTGTCCTTGAAGCTCTAATTTTAGCGTTGTGGTGTCGTATTTGCACTTAGTCTGCTTTGTCTCCGTCCACCTTTCTAGAGTCTTGCATCATAGAACCAGTGCAGCAAGATCGTTCTTCGAGTTTCAGACCTATGCTGTACTATGTAGTCACATCAAAATACACACTACCACACTGCATTCTTTATCAAAAGTGACTCTGAAATTCCAGACGTCGTTTCAGTAATGATTCTGACGGACACAATTTGACGCCAGCATGAAACCATTCCGAAAGGGACAGTTTCCGTTGGCGTTGTCACATCGAACAAAGTAGAACCGAAGCCAGTAAATACACCACAAAAAGACGTTCAGAATTGCTGAGCTTTCCAAGGCTTTTGAATCTGGATCAATTCGAACGCTCTACGTCAAATCACAGAGCAGACGACAATCCTGGCACTGGCGCCAAAACGTAGTAGATTGTGAGTGATGCGCCTTGCTACAGAGATGGAGAGTGCACAACAGCGTGCGTGTTTCTTCCTATGTTCTGTCCAGCTGCGGACGACATCGCGGCGAGACTGACACAGGCAGCGCATAATCTTCCGTCACCGGTCGTGGCGGTGTGGCGGTGCAGTGGTTACAACCATTTGACTGGCTGGAATAGACTGGTGCGCTTTGCTGGAGGTTTTGTGGTCGTCCAAAAGATGGAGTAGTCTGATTTCGGTTCAGGGGCGGACGAAGGGGGGGGGGGGGTTCTGGGGTTTCCGGACCCCCCCCCCCCCCCCCCCAGCCAAAAAATAAAACTATTTTTGTGGTTTTTTTTGGGTTAAGTTACAATTTTTGGGGTATTAATCAGTGGCAAAATCTGCTGCCTGAAACTGGTAATGATCATCCTCAGAATGCACCGGATTGCACCATTTTGCATCCTTTTTTTTCAAAATTTTCCGGGGGGGCATGCCCCCGAACCCCCTAGCAAGCTAGGCGCTTCGCGCCGTCGGCTCGGCGCTTCGCGCCTTCACACCCATATCTTCACAATATACTTTTGGAACCCCCCAATAAAATAAACTGATCCGCCCCTGCGGTTGATGAGTTTTCCAGGCTCCCGTAAGCGCCGATCGTGTCTGAAGTTTGAAAGGGTTTTTAGGCATTTGTAGCCCGGCACAGGTGCAGGCAATGAAACCTTTAAGTTTTCTCTATTTATCAGTATTTTTCACTTCTATTTCTGGGAATTTAAGTTGGATCCCTTCCTCCCGGTGGAAAGCTATAGCAGCAACAAGAGTCAGCTATATATTCACCTACGCGCGTGTTAAAGCTCCTTGTCTACATTTGTATACAGAAATCGGCATTTGACCATTGAAATACTGAGTCTATTCCCTACAAATATAAAAAAAAAAAAATACACCCCCCCTTCGATCAGGAAGGACGAAGCCAGGGAAGCGGATTGAAAATTCATTATAGTAAATCAACGTAGTAGGCTATCCTTATTTGACAAATGCCGAGGGCAAAACTCCTCTCAAATACCATGCATTTCGTGCGTTTAAAAAAAGTCGTGGACAGCGCTCCAATACCCAGTTTCAAACTGTTGCTGTGATTGTGTGGGTGTGGCTGTCAGCATAGTGACATGAATTTGATTGGTCGATATTTATAGTCAAAGCACATGTTCTCTGCACATGAAAATAAAAACATTGGAAGTGTTACTAACACTTCTCAAAATTAAAAACTGTTGTTACATATATTTTTTTTCTACACATTTTTTTCCCCATGGTTCATTCATCGCCTGACTTTAACTTTTTAGCGAAATCTAACCATAAGATTATTGAAACAAGTCGCGTAAGGCGAAATAACAACATTTAGTCAAGCTGTCGAACTCACAGAATGAAACTGAACGCACTGCTTTTTTCACCAAGACCACATACTCGTAGTTTCGTCAGTCCACCGCTCGTGGCAAAGGCAGTGAAATCGACAAGCCATGCAGAATAGTGCGGTAGTGGTCGCGCTGAGCAGGATAAACACGCGTTTCTGTATATCTATTCTTTTAAGCTTACTGAGTTTGTTTTTAATCCAAACATATCATATCTATATGTTTTTGGAATCAGGGACCGACAAGGAATAAGATGAAATTGTTTTTAAATCGATTTCGGAAAATTAATTTTAATCATAATTTTCATATTTTTAATTTTCAGAGCTTGTTTGTTATCCAAATATAACATATGTATATGTTTTGGGAATCAGAAAATGACGAAGAATAAGATGACATTATTTTTGGAGCGTTTAATAAAAAATAAAAATTAATTACAAGTTTCCGATTTTTAATGACCAAACTCATTCATTAGTTTTTAAGCCACCAAGCTGAAATGCAATACCAAAGTCCGGCCTTTGTCGCAGATTGCTTTGCCAAAATTTCAATCAATTTGATTGAAAAATGAGGGTGTGACAGTGCCGCCTCAACTTTTACAAAAAGCCGGATATGACGTCATTTATCGAAAAAATTAAAAACAAGTCCGGGGATATCATTCCCAGGAACTCTCATGTCAAATTTCATAAAGATCAGTCCAGTAGTTTAGTCTGAATCGCTCTACACACACACACACGCACACACACACACAGACACACATACACCACGACCCTCGTCTCGATTCCCCCTCTATGTTAAAACATTTAGTCAAAACTTGACTAAATGTAAAAAAGCAAAAATGAAGACGACCACCTTTAAGGTGGAATATCACCTGCCTGCACTTCTCTTCTGGTAGAATGACTGATGTCTTTATGTGCCATGACAGCTGCAGAGGAGTGGGACATGGACATGTCTTTGAGTCTACATAAATTTATAAAGTTGCCCCCTGTCCTGCCGGGATTCGAACCCGTGACCGGAGGTCAGTCCAAGGCTCTGCCATTTGAGCCATCAGACCACCCTGCTTAGCTGAGACTTGTCACATGACAACAACTCTCCACCAGGTTTTTTTAAGTTGTTGACTGAAATTGCTCACATGCCGTAAAAAAACAAAAACAAGTCGCGTAAGGCGAAAATACAACATTTAGTCAAGTAGCTGTCGAACTCACAGAATGAAACTGAACGCAATGCAACGCAGCAAGACCGTATACTCGTAGCATCGTCAGTCCACCGCTCATGGCAAAGGCAGTGAAATTGACAAGAAGAGCGGGGTAGTAGTTGCGCTGAGAAGGATAGCACGCTTTTCTGTACCTCTCTTCGTTTTAACTTTCTGAGCGTGTTTTTAATCCAAACATATCATATCTATATGTTTTTGGAATCAGGAACCGACAAGGAATAAGATGAAAGTGTTTTTAAATTGATTTCGAAAATTTAATTTTGATCATAATTTTTTATATTTTTATTTTTCAGAGCTTGTTTTTAATCCAAATATAACATATTTATATGTTTTGGGAATCAGAAAATGATGGAGAATAAGATGAACGTAAAATTGGATCGTTTTATAAAAAAAATATTTTTTTTACAATTTTCAGATTTTTAATGACCAAAGTCATCAATTAATTTTTAAGCCACCAAGCTGAAATGCAATACCGAAGTCCGGGCTTCGCCGGAGATTACTTGACCAAAATTTCAACCAATTTGGTTGAAAAATGAGAGCGTGACAGTGCCGCCTCAACTTTTACGAAAAGCCGCATATGACGTCATCAAAGACATTTATCAAAAAATTGAAAAAAACGTCTGAGGATATCATACCCAGGAACTCTCATGTCAAATTTCATAAAGATCGGTCCAGTAGTTTAGTCTGAATCGCTCTACACACACACACAGACAGACAGACAGACACACATACACCACGACCCTCGTCTCGATTCCCCCCTCTATGTTAACACATTTAGTCAAAACTTGACTAAATGTAAACAAGTCGCGAAAGGCGAAAATACAACATTTAGTCAAGTTGCTGTCGAACTCACAGAATGAAACTGAACGCAATGCAACGCAGCAAGACCGTATACTCGTAGCATCGTCAGTCCACCGCTCATGGCAAAGGCAGTGAAATTGACAAGAAGAGCGGGGTAGTAGTTGCGCTGAGAAGGATAGCACGCTTTTCTGTACCTCTCTTCGTTTTAACTTTCTGAGCGTGTTTTTAATCCAAACATATCATATCTATATGTTTTTGGAATCAGGAACCGACAAGGAATAAGATGAAAGTGTTTTAAAATTGATTTCGAAAATTTAATTTTGATCATAATTTTTATATTTTTAATTTTCAGAGCTTGTTTTTAATCCAAATATAACATATTTATATGTTTTTAGAATCAGAAAATGATGAAGAATACGATAAACGTAATTTTGGATCGTTTTATGAAAAAATATTTTTAATTACAATTTTCAGATTTTTAATGACCAAAGTCATTAATTAATTTTTAAGCCACCAAGCTGAAATGCAATACCGAAGTCCGGGCTTCGTCGGAAATTAATTGACCAAAATTTCAACCAATTTGGTTGAAAAATGAGAGCGTGACAGTGCCGCCTCAACTTTCACGAAAAGCCGGATATGACGTCATCAAAGACATGTATCTAAAAAATGAAAAAAACGTCTGAGGATATCATACCCAGGAACTCTCATGTCAAATTTCATAAAGATCGGTCCAGTAGTTTAGTCTGAATCGCTCTACACACACACACAGAGACAGACAGACAGACAGACAGACAGACAGACAGACAAACACACATACACCACGACCCTCGTCTCGATTCCCCCCTCTATGTTAAAACATTTAGTCAAAACTTGACTAAATGTAATGATACCAAAGACGACTTAAAATTTACTATAAAACAAAAAGTAAAAAGAAATCGGCAAAACGTTCAATGCCATTTTGAAACTCCCACGTCCACTCATCCTTTTGCACGAGTGGGTTTTTACGTGTAATATAAATGACCGTTTTTACCCCGCCATTCAGGCAGCCATACGTCGCTTTCGTGGGAAAATTCCTAATACGATTACCGGTCTAGACACTAGCTATTTCAAGATTCTCTTTTCTCATTCGCGTTGTACCAGTATGGTGAATGTGTTCAGGGGGGAAAAAAGCCGCACTTGTCACGCAACAGACTAATAAATGAGTGCATGAGACAACGACCGAGTGAGTATTTAGGGTAAATTCAGCTTTATTAATTGTCTCACAGCCTTGCCAGTCAGACGTACGTTATTCCTGATCATAGAATTATATGTATATTATATTTAAATAGATAATAGAACGACATAGAATGTTGTCATGGCATCTTTTATCAAATGTTCGCCTCATTTAGGCTTCATCAGGATCTAAACCCATGACACTCAGTCGTGATCTATAAATACCTCTGTGTTTCTAATACTGTTGACTCTGGGAGTGTATCACAGGAGAACTGAGCCTCTTGTTCCGAGAAGTAACCGTTAATGTTAGCTCGGTGTACAACCTAACAAACAGATTTAAAGCTTGTAGATACACGTCCGTGCTTACATATTAAACGGGCAGTTCAAAAACTAAAAAAATAAAAACACGATTTTGCAGACTTTTACTCTTCTCCGAAATTTAGGGGACACAGCTCGCACGATTTACGACCAATAAAAAAAAAAAAAACACCATGTGCGCTTGTGTAAGTTAATACAAACTTCAATAAATAAAAAAATCATGTGTGATGGGGTGGAAGGAGGAGGAAGTAGTGATTTGAAGTAGTAGGTGGGTGAATGTTGTCACCTAGTGGTGGTAGACCCCGAAGTAAGGAGGACACCATGTGGGTGCCTCTTTAGTGTCTTGCACTGAACGAACCATTCTGATAATCATCGGTCCACGGCTATTGCCAGTTTAAGGAGACCCGAAGGGAAGTAACTCATTTTTGACCTGAGTTCAAGATGTGAACGAACAACACTTGCATTCGTAATGGACTTTACACACGTGTAGAGAAAGATAGACAGGAGTTCACTGGCACAGAACGACGAATCACTTGATGCAAAATTAAACTCTGGAAAAACCTTGACCGTGTTGGTTCACATTTCTCTTTAATTCCTGTTCCTTTCCTCGCCGACCCAGCCAATGGCTGGGTGGCCACACAACCATATCAATGCAGTCTACATTAAGTCATTATTCTGTCTCTGTGATATCAGATTGTAAAAACAAGTCCGTCTTCTCTCTCTAGTTCTGTTCTAGACCATTCTTACTCTGGACAGTTCTCAGTTCTCCCAAAAATACGAAAAACGCTATGATGTACAAAGCAACGGGTGGGGTCAAAGCCACCGATCAGAAGCTACCTAACAAAACTGACATCGCATCTCATTGGTCAAGCAAGTAAACAAATCACGATCTTACAAACACGGCTGAACGCGCAACCTGACAGAGGAAAGCGACATTCTAACACCCTCTTAAAGGCTGCCATATACGTAGCGTTCATTAATTAATTCATATTGTTTACATGTGCCAATAATGTTATAAAACTGTACCTAAGAGGATATAATAACGATTGGCTGTAGCTTTCGAACACAGAAAAAATTATTTCAGTATTGCAAAGTGGTGTTGATAGTGTCGAATGTAAACAGAACAGTCTCAAAGTGAAAGTGGATGTTTTCCGGAAATTGCGAAGTTAACAAGAATACAGAAAAGCGCGCTTTCCTGCTTAGCACAATACGCTACCGCGCTAATCTGGCGTGTCAATATCACTACGTTTTGCACGTGGAAGGTGAGCGATTTCCTTCACGCGGGGATTGACGACGCTGTACTGTCTGTGTTGACGGTCTAAAAATAGCCCAAGTCCTGGAGAACTGTTGCTAAACATAGCAATAAAGAATTAATTATTTCTCGTAATTGGTAAGGACTTCAAACCTAAAACTTTGCAGGAAGCTTAATTTATACATCCCCGCAACGATGGGAAAAGCCCTGGAAGTAATTAAACTAATTAAATAGGACTATGTCAGCCTTTAACGAGGCTTTGGTCGGAGCGCCTCAGACATCACCACAAGAACATGCTACCGGAGGCTCAGTCATAAAGTTGTGTAACTGACCACCTCGCAAGGAGAGGCGGCACTTGAAAAAGCATCAAAGACAAGCCTGAAGGCGATGGACATAGACGGGTAAAAGCGCGTTTACGATCTACAGGTGGTTGGACATGCCACATGTGCATTTCTAATGTTAACTTAGAAGTTAGAACAGATAATGACATTACACAAAGCATAAAGCGATCGGCAAAACTTACACAAGAGACAAATATAAAAAAAAAACTATAATGAATTAGTAACTAGTTTTGCACTTGGCTACACATGGTAAGTTAGTGACGAGACGTGCAGTTCCTTAAACCTCAAGTGTCTCTTTGCTGATAAGATAATTATATTAAACCTTATTGAATTTGATTGATTTGGCCTACTTTTGCCATCATTAGATTGGTACGCCTCCACCAGTGAAGGTCTGAAAATTGTGTTGCACGTGTGACTGTGCCTGTCGCGTGTTATCACAGGCTGATAATTCCGTGACGAGACACGCTTCCTCAAGTACATGCTCGACATAGCTCAGAAATGATAACTGGGCCAATGACTTCTGGTCATGACACTACAAGGTCGTGTCGGTGCGCTCAGAAATGATAACTGGGCCAATGACTTCTGGTCATGACACTACAAGGTCGTGTCGGTGCACCCCTGTAGTTAAACGGAAGACCGTAACTTAATTGGTTATAGATTGGTAAATAGAGATCACACTTGACAGACCGTGAGACAACAGACAGACATTGAGAGATAGACAGACAGACAGAGACAGACTGGCAGAAAGAGACAGACAGACAGAGACAGAAAGACAGACAGACAAAAAGAGAAAGACAGACAGACAGACAGAGACAGACAGACAGATAGACAAAAAGAGACAGACAGACAGACAGACAGACAGAGACATACAGACCAACATGAAGATCAACAGACAAACTGACAGACAGAGAGGTAAAGAAAGAGGAAGAGACAGACACAGAAAAACTTGAGGGAGGGGGGGGGGGTTCACAGAAGGGGGGTTCCACCTAACTGTGTTATAGAAGAAAGTGTTCTCCCTTAGAGAAGCGTAAGAGATGTACGTACGATGTACAAAAATGTAGCCGAATAAGAGCAACAAGACGTTGTGGCATATTTTCACAACCGTACCCGGAAGTTTCACATGAATTTCTTTTTCAGGACAGACTTGTGACGTGTGGGAAAAAGGCACGTAAAACTTGCAAGACTGAACACAGATCCATACATACAGCACAGACACACAAACCCAGAAGCGCAGACACACACACACACACACACACACACACACACACACACACACACACACACACACACACACACACACACACACATATATATATTTCTTTTTTCACACACACACACACACACGCACACTCACACACACACACACAAACACACACAAACACACACACACAAACACACACACACACAAACACACATACCCACACGGCGTACACGCACATTCACACACACGTACACGCACTCACACGCACACACACACAAACACACACATACCTTCCCCCTACACACACACACACACACACACACACACACACACACAGCCTTAGGCCTACTCACCTCGATCTAAAAGTTCTATTTTCCTTGTAGTCGCAAAATTCCAAAATACCGCAAAGGAATTCGATGCCCAAGCCTCTATCACACAGAACAGAGTGACAAGAGGAAGAGGAGGAGACAAAAAAGAGGAGGAAAAACAAGAGTGCTGGAGGATGTCGAGAACACAGGCACATAAAACTGGGTGAGTGAACAAAGAGGCGGAAGGGGGGGGGGGGGGGTATGTGGAAAGGGAGCTCTCGCCCTGCCGTTTCATGGAAATAGGAAAACTCCCCTACCTCCCACCCCCACACACGTACACACACACACACACACACACACACACACACACACACACACAAAGACACACACAGACGCAGACACACACAAAGACGCACACACACACACAAAGACACACACACACACACACAGACGCAGACACACACACAAAGACGCAGACACACACAAAGACACACACAGACGCAGACACACACAAAGACGCACACACACACACTGACATGCATACACACACACACACACACACGAATACACACACACATACACACACACCCTTACACACACACCCACACACATACACATATCTCTCTGTCTCCCCCTCCCCCCAAAAAAATCCAGACACACATCTCTTTCTCTCCACCTCCCCCCCCCCCGTTCCACCATAGTGCCGTGTGAGAGAGAGAATACAGAGAGCGAAAAACAAGGACATTGTTGCCAGCGCTAGATTAGGGCAGCAAGGACACACAACGACGATTTCCCAGGCCCCAAGAGGATAACAGGATTTACGCAGAATGCGGGGGTCGCGAAGAAAGAACGGAAGGTTCGACTCGACCCTGAGATTTGCTCATGACATGGGTTTTTTGGGTGTTTTTTTAGTGGGTTTTTTAGATTGTGTGTCAAAGAAAACAAGGCTTGTCGCTTGTGGCGAGCGTGTAGTTAATTAACTGCGCATGCAGTTACCGTCAAAGGCTTGCAAAGATGAATTGTTTTCTTTTGTGTGTCAGTTTTCATTAGCAAGCCAACGGACAGGGCTTATTGTATGTTTGTTTCAATCTGTTTTCTGTTTCTTTCATTTTCTTTCTATTTATTTTGTTGGGGTTTATTTTTACCCTCTCTCTCTCCCTCTTTCTTCTTCCCGTGGCGGGACAATACCTCAGTCACTAGCGGCGCTGGCTCCAAAACTAGTTGTCACTATCCAGGCATGAGACCAAAGGTAGGGCGGATGATGGCGAGAGAGGTGAAGGGACGGGGAATGTTTACAGTGCCGTGTGCCGGGCTGTCAGCAGTGCTCGCCAATGCTTAGCTCAGGCACCGTCGCGGCAGAGGCGCCTTAGTTCTATGCAGGAAAATGCAGCGCCCTATTCTGGCCATCTGGCCAACTGTCGTCCTCATCTCTAAGGCAGACTGATACCAAGAGGTGTAAGTTACACCCGCCTTCAGATTCAGGCATTTTCAAACGCTCGACTCAAGACTATATCGGCGTGGGTTCGATCCCAACGTTCAGCGACAGATTTATTTTCCCAGTCAACAAATTTGTGCAAACTCTCCTTGGTCACGGGGGATAACCGGTCAAATGCCGAACAGAAGCCGAATGCCGCTCATGACACGTGTGAAGGCAAGTTTTGTCTGTTTTCTAGGTATTGTTTGATTTATGTCGGGATTTAAGGTAAGCTACTGATTCAGCGATGACTAAATGTGTTTCTCGATGCATAAAAAGTCAGGGAGCGATTGATATTTGCCCGTAAATATCCTTCAAAGCTGAAAATGTCCGCGATCGAGCACCGGAAATGGCTGCTCGATGGGTTTTGCAAGTAGAAATGTGCTTTATTTCACCAAATCAGCTCGTATTTGGTATGGGTACGGGATTCTAGAGGACGAAGGAGTCATAAGAGGTGCAAAGAAGTGCTATTTGGGAGTAGAATAAATCTTCCGAGACAGTAGACAAGAGAAGGTCATATTTGAGAGAGGAGCGCGTAGGCCGATTGTCTTTCCGACAAGCGAATGATACAGCAGATTAATCATTCGTTTTGACCAGAAACCTAGTCTCTAGTTTTTATGAATGAGTTTTTTAATTAAAACAATCACGAGAACTCTCTCGCTTAGCCTAATGGCTGTTCGATGGGTTTCGCAAGTAGATATGTCACCAAATCAGCTTGTATTTGACATCGGTTTGGTATATATATATATATTCTAATCCTACCGCGAACTGGATAGCAGACGCGGCACGTGTGAACGAAATTTCAGAAAAGCGTACATCTGTACAGTGCAGCAAAACGGTTCTGTGCATCATTGTCAATGTAAATAGTGATGAACTTAGAAGCACACGTACCCTGTTGCCCTTAGATAACGGCACACACACTAAGCCAAATAGCTGTCTCTCGTATACACCCACACACACACGCACGCACGCACATACACACCCATACATACACACCCATACATACACACCCACACACACTCATTCTAATGGGTTTGGAGCATCTGTTTATACAGATGCAGTCTGAAGATGAACAAATGGTTCTTGTGGCAGAGGAGGTGGAGGAAGAAGAAGATGGACCTGTGCCAGGTCCATCCGGATCCGCTGCTCCGGCCATATGCCACCATTGTGGCAAATCGTTTGCCTATGGCAATAATCTGAAGAGACATGTAAGGGAAGTGCACTACCAAGGTGAACCCGTGGTGTGTACAGAACCAGGGTGCCTTAAAACATTCAAACGACCAAAGTTGCTGGAAATACACCACAAGAACAAACACTCAGATGAAAGACCTTTTGAGTGCCACAAATGTGCAAAGAAGTTTGCAATAAAAAAATTTTTAACGCAGCACTCCCATTCATGTGGTGGCCAGAAACCATATGGGTGCAAGTTGTGTACCATGGCCTTTGCCAGTAGAAGCAGTCTGGCCGACCACAGGAGGAGAAGCCACGAGGGCAGGCGATATGTCTGTGGGGGCTGTTCCAAAGTATATAAATGGAAAGCCTGCCTTAGGCGTCACTGCAAAAAATGCCCCAGTGCAGAGTAGCCATTTGCCAGTAGTGATCAGCAGCAAATTTCCAAAAGTACTGAAATGTTTTGCTTCATAAACTGTTTTGACTGAATGTGTTTTTTTGATTCCAGATGCAGTCAAACTTGTTCGCAATTAAGTGTTGCTGCAAATACCAGACTTCTCCTCGGCTGGCACAATGTCTGTGAAAACACGCTGCAAATCCCTTAGAATGACTGTCCAGGCTATCCATACTTGCAAGCTAGAGAGAGACACAAGAGAACATCTGCTCTTTACGTCTCTAGCACACAAATGTGTAAACATGAGGGCTAAAGGGGCACTGATACCATAGGGGGAGGGGGGTTGGGGGTGAGATCCCTGGCCTCAGTGGAGGGGACACCATAGTATGACGGCATAATTGCGACACAAGTAAACATTACATATATCACTTCCACATTGATAATTTACTAATTACCAATGACATGTATAAATATCAATGCGGAATTACCTATATAAACGCACAACTATGACTATTTCTAACGTTTGAGGCTGTTATGCAGTCAGGAAAATTATCCAAAAGGAATATTTACTTCTATAACTGCAGCAGAAAGTATCTAATTCAACCCACAAAAGTGTTGTTGTTTTTTCAAACATGTAGGTCCACTTCTTGTGGGCGTCAGGTTTGCCTGACTACAGAGAATGCACCAGGGTGTATTTGCCGGTGGTTTTCTCGGATCTTGCTCCTTGTAAAAACCATTTTTCTGCATGATCTAAAAAACCGCCATCAGCTGCCCTTGCGCTAACTTACCCCCCCCCCCCCCCCCCCCCCCCCCGCCCCCACTCCCCCCGGGTACCATGTGTTATCAACAGTTTTCTATAGCACAGCTCTTTCTTGGTTCTCTTCTTATCTTACCGACCGCTACCAGACTGTTTCGATTGACAAACTGAACTCTGACCCCATCAGGCTTGAGTGCGGAGTCCCTCAGGGCTCAGTCCTTGGGCCTGTACTATTTACTCTCTACACTCAACCTCTTGACCACATTCTTGACCGACACAACGTTCTCCACCACTCTTTTGCCGACGACTCTCAACTTCACAACAGCTCTTCCCCTGACCAGTCTGAATCTCTTCTTTCCTCTATCTCTGACACTATCACTGACGTGCAGAATTGGATGACAGAAAACAAACTTCAGCTCAATAGCAACAAAACTGAAGCTATCCTAATAGGCACAACATCCAAACTCTCCAAAGCCACCCGGCTCCGACTCTCTTCAACTCTCTGACTCTTCTGTCCCTCTGTCTTCTGCTGTCAAAAACCTCGGAGTCACTCTAGACAACACCCTTTTCATGAAACAACACATCTCTTCTGTCTCTCGCACCTGCTACTTCCAACTCCGCCGCATCGCCACTATCCGCAAGTACCTCACCACAGATGCTACTGCCAAACTGGTCACTTCCACCGTTCTCTCACGTCTTGACTATTGTAACTCTCTCTTGGCGGGTCTTCCCTCTTCTTCTATCTCTCGTCTCCAACGCATTCAAAATAGCTCTGCCCGTCTTGTCCTACGAAAGAAAAAGAGAGATCATATCACCCCCCTCCTCAATCAGCTCCACTGGTTGCCCGTACCTGCCCGTATCACCTACAAAATCAACACTCTCACCTACAAATGCCTCCATGGTCTCGCCCCTGCCTATCTCTCCGACTCTCTTTCTCTCTATGTCCCTTCACGAACACTCAGATCATCTGCCGACTCCCTCAAGCTCAACATCCCCCACACCAAACTTAAAACAGCAGGTCAACGCTCATTTTCTTTCCAAGCACCTAGCCAATGGAACACACTACCTCTCCCCCTCCGTCAACAACAGTCCCTCGAATCATTCAAATCTGCACTCAAGACATTCCTTTTTTTCCAAATAATCCATGCATTCTACACTGCCCACCCCATCCCACCCTGAATAACTGTACATATTTTAATGGTTGATGGTGTGTGTGTGCTAGTGACTTTAAGTCTCCGTGTGTGTGAACGAGTGTATGTGCGCCTTGAGTCGCCTGTTGGTGAGATATGTGCGCGTTATAAATATTCGTATTATTATTATTATTATTATTATTATTATTATTATTATTATTATTATTATTATTTAAGTTATTGAGACATCCCAGTGCACTAAGGGATTTATAGAGCAAATCGAGAAAATTCATTATTGAACGAAGCGCATAGCGCTGAGTTCAATAATTATTTTCGAGATTTGCTCTATAAATCCCTTAGTGCACTGGGATTGTTTCAATAACGATATTGTCAGTACCGCCAGAGAAAAAAGAAGATTCAAAACGCACACTTTGCTACGCGCATTTGGATAGGCGTAACTGTGTGGTCAGGTCGTATACAGTAGGATCTACTTTTATGTGGGCTGTCTGAGGTGTGTCGTGCGTTCGTCACACGCAACCTCTTGTTTTAATTTCTGTTGGTAAATTCCAGTGTAGCGTTAAGCTAAAAAGTGATGATCTTTCATAGAGACCTCATTTTAACTCGGAGAAAGGACTATGCTCTTAATTATTTGCGATTCGAAACCTTCATCGAGCTTCGACAGACTTGACTGTGCAGAGTTTTGCCCCTTGCCAAGGTCGACGGAAAGCACATTTTCAAAATAAATGATTCTCGTGTGGTATCTTCACTCATCGGGGAGTCCGGTACTAAATATGAACGGTAAGAATGCTCTGAACCCTACACGTATTATATACCCATCGTTTTATCGTTCACATTTGCCCAACATGTTAATTTGCTGAACGGGATTTATGTCGTCTGCTAGTGCTACGCACTGCACTGAGTCTCATTTCAAAAACAAAAATTGCTCGTCTCGTTGCACGAGGCAGGCTGGTCTTATATATGGTAAGAACGTTCTAAACCCTACACGTTTTCGATTCCGATTCTTCTTGCCTTGAAATAATAATTCGGAAACCATTCATTTACTGAACAGATGCAGTCGTATATCAGTGTAGTCTGCTACGCCGGCCGGTGCTGATCTAGCTGCTAGTCTACGTTATCGAAATAACACTTGTGTTTTCTGTTAGCTGCTGGGATTTGTATACTAACTCATCATTTGGTAATGTGGATAATAAGCTACATGCCACTAACATGGCATAATTATGAGAGGAATCTTCGCAAGTCGAAACTGAAAAATTAGACACAGCAGGTTCTATTTTTAGATTAGTGGCAACTGTAGGCGGCACAGGCGCATGCAATCTGTCAGAAAAAACCCACTTCTGCTTTTAATTAAAAAGTAGGAAATTTATGGTCATAATCATTGGTATTGTGGAGAATATAAGCTACATGTCATTAATTAATTCTGAGGATGAGAGTACAGTCTCGCTTTGGCAAAGGGTGTAAGAATACGCTCTGTGAAAAAGTTAGCGCACTCCAAGAGTGCGCCAACAGATTTAGCGCATCGCCATTAGCCAATCAACTGGTTCACATCAGTCATGTGACACCAGTACTTACTGACAATTATTATTATTATTATTATTTCAACGAGTGAGAGAAGACTTGCCAACAGGCCAAAAAGAAACTATGAGAGAGAGATAACTTTATTTTACAAGGATAAAGATTTAAGGCTAAGCGAGAGAGTTCTCGTGATTGTTTTAATTAAAAAACTCATTCATAAAAACTAGAGACTAGGTTTCTGGTCAAAACGAATGATTAATCTGCTGTATCATTTGCTTGTCGGAAAGACAATCGGCCTACGCGCTCCTCTCTCAAATATGACCTTCTCTTGTCTACTGTCTCGGAAGATTTATTCTACTCCCAAATAGCACTTCTTTGCACCTCTTATGACTCCTTCGTCCTCTAGAATCCCGTACCCATACCAAATACGAGCTGATTTGGTGAAATAAAGCACATTTCTACTTGCAAAACCCATCGAGCAGCCATTTCCGGTGCTCGATCGCGGACATTTTCAGCTTTGAAGGATATTTACGGGCAAATATCAATCGCTCCCTGACTTTTTATGCATCGAGAAACACATTTAGTCATCGCTGAATCAGTAGCTTACCTTAAATCCCGACATAAATCAAACAATACCTAGAAAACAGACAAAACTTGCCTTCACACGTGTCATGAGCGGCATTCGGCTTCTGTTCGGCATTTGACCGGTTATCCCCCGTGTTGGTGTCCGAGCACCCCCGTGTGCACGCATGCGCACGATACATATCCCAAGCTCACACTCTCAGGGCTTGGAAACATGAATACACGCATGCAGGAAAAGAAAAAGAAATATTGGGTAGCGCCGAACTGTATGGCATTCGTACTGTATGGCATTTCGCTTTTTCCAGTGAGAAAGCAGCCCGACAGGACTATAAATCTTATCCTTATCCCTCCCACATTCCCCCCCACACACACACGTACACACACACAGATACTCTGTTTGCTTGTTAAAGGCTGACATAGTCCTATTTAATTAGTTTAATTACTTCCAGGGCTTTTCCCATCGTTGCGGGGATGTATAAATTAAGCTTCCTGCAAAGTTTTAGGTTTGAAGTCCTCACCAATTACGAGAAATAATTAATTCTTTATTGCATTGTTTAGCAACAGTTCTCCAGGACTTGGGCTATTTTTAGACCGTTTCGTTTCGTAAACCAAAGATTGCGTTTGAGACTGTTCTGTTTACATTCGACACTATCAACACCACTTTGCAATACTGAAATAATTGTTTCTGTGTTCGAAAGCTACAGCCAATCGTTATTATATCCCCTTAGGCACAGTTTTATAACATTATTGGCACATGTAAACAATATGAATTAATTAATGAACGCTACGAATTAAGTTAAGTCACTGATGCTGGTCGAAAAATTGAAACAAGCAGGCAATAAACACAAACACATACCCACCACCAGCATCAGTGACTTAACCACCACACACACTCACACACACACACACACACACACACACACACACACACACACACACACCACCCTCCTACTATATATATACACAACCTCTACAATTCTTTTGCGTTTATGAGCTGAAACTCCCATGTACACTCGTGTTTTTTGCAGGAGTGGAATTTTACGTGTTTGACCGTTTTAATACCGCCATTTAGGCCGCTTTTGGGGGGGAGCATGCTGAGTATTTTCGTGTTTCTATAACACAGAAAGGGGGATAAGGCCCTAGCAGGTCTACACATAACTTGGGAGATTGGAAAAATCTCCACCCTTAACCCACCAGGCCGGGATTCGAACCCGCGACCTTCCGCATAGGAGGCTGGCGTCTTATCCATTAGGCCATTGCGCCCGGGCCTCCACTACTTCCCCAGTAAAGGATGACCTGTGACAGTTCAAGACAGTAGTCTGGCTAATCGCTTTGTCGCTTTCTCAACCAGTGTCAAATTGAATCAAGCGGCAAAACTAATTTTCAGGCCAGACAGTCAGACTTGAAAATAGAGTTGAGCGAAAAGTACCAGTCTGCCCCTGGAGTCTATACTGTGTCATGTTTGACCGAGTGGGCTTGGGCGGGCCGAAGGTCTAAAGAACCCTAACATTGAACTGTCTGAGGATGAAAGTCGCATGTTCATTTCAATGCTTGTTATTCTCTCAGGTACCAGGATACTGATTCCGCATTACTCTCACTTACTCTATTAGCTACTGTTACACATGGACGGTATGCATTTAGAACGCCTACTTCCCTTTGTTTATCAGACTATGATCTTGGACTATCTGTGTCAGTGACGTAACAAAACAAACTGACACTGAAACAAAAATAATGAAAATCGTAATTATTGTCTTTGGCGTTTTATTCGCTGTGCGATGAGTGACGTGATTTGCTTGCAGGCATATTTTACCCGTTCATGAATAGACGATCTTCGGAAATAACTCTGCTGGGTTTGTATGTGTTGTGAAAGAGTGAATACCCTTGCTTTTCCTCTGACAAATAAAATCACTCGTGCTCCTGTCCACTGACGTGTTTCCGACACACCCCTCGCTAGTGATTGGCCCTTCCGATGTTTGTCCGAGTGAAAATCAAGGGTATTCATTCTTTTACAACCCACACAAACCCAACAGAGTTATTTTCTGAATTCGTCAAATGACAATAACAAGCCCAAAGCGTGCAAGTTAGGCAGTAAGGGAATTCAGCCTAACCTGTTTGCATCACTCTCCTTCCGTCCTTCAGTGAGGCGCAGCAAATCGCAGACGTGGTGACTGACGGGACAGGGGGAGGAGGGGGAGGGGAGGGGGGGGGGTGGAGAAGGGGGTAATTGGGGCGTGATCGAAAAATCAATAAATCGGTGGTAGCACTGTAGTGTTAGTGCGCAAGAGGTTTCTCTCTCGCCGCTTTCAAAACGGAAAGGACTTGAAATCCATTAGTGCAGGAGAATAAGGTGTAATGTCCCGTCTCTTTCTGCTTTAAAAGGAAATCCTCGAGTGCCATTTGTTGTGTGTAAAGTGCAGCCATCATCGAATAAATAACAGCAACGTATTGCTATTGTCATCATCGTCGTCGTCGTCGTCGTCATCGTCATCATCATCATCATCATCATCATCATCATCACAGTCGTCATCTTCATCATCATCATCATCATCATCATCATCATCATCATCATCATCATCATCATCATCGTCGTCGTCCTCCTCAGCAGCAGCAGCAGTTGAGGGTTTCGAACATATTCCTCATCGTCAGGCTATATTAAACACTTCATCACATCTACAAATCTGTAGGTGTGTTTTTGTTTGTTTGTTTGTTTGTTTGTTTGTTTATGATTTCAGGCAATGATTTCATAAACAAACGGAAGTAGGCGCTCTAAACGCATACGATATATGTAATAGTGTCTCCTGACACCTTAACACGCATTGAAATGAACAAGCGACTTTCATTCTCATTTCATTTGTTACTTTGTTTGTTTGTTTGGCTGTATGTTCAGATGTGTTGTTGTGTTTTGTTGTTATTTGATGTTTGCTACTTGTCATGCTTTTCTTTCGCTGCATGACTCTAAAACCAGCTGAAACAACTTTAGCTAGTACGTAGAGTTCTGAACAACAACACACTTTTTTCACATTATGCATCATCAGTCCACTCCAGACACTCTGAGAGCCACTTCAACGTCCTCTGTACGTTCCACTAGTCAACCCTTTATAGAGTGTCTGAGTCGTAGAATGTCTAACATCTCCAGCTTGAGGCTCTTCAAGACGTTTTGGGAAACACAGCACGTGTGGACATCAGATTTTGTGCTTTCCGTTTTACGTCTCCCGACAAAGTCAACTTGGCAGACCACTGTGTGAATGCATGGTAAATATTGTAAATTGTTTTCTCCGAATATCCACACACCCACATACACGCGCGCGTACACACACACACACACACACACACACACACACACTCACACTCACACACACGCACTCATACACACACGCACAAGCACGCACACACGCACGCACGCACGCACGCACGCACGCACACACACACACACACACACACATAGATATTTATTGATAAAACAACCTTGTACAGCGCTCTCAGCAGGGCTAAACCCTGGATATAAGCGCTCTATGGTTAGCATGCATTATTTTTAGACCAGCTGTCCAGAGAAATCATAATTTACAAAGGAACTTATAACTTACATAACCTTATGATCTCCCGACAGGCTAAATTGAGCCAGATCAGATATTACTCCAGAGAAGTCTTAATTTACCAAAAAAAACACGTATTATTTACATAAGCTTACGTTCTCCCGACAGGCGAAATTGAGGCAGACCAGATATTACTCCAGAGAAATCTTAATTTGGAAAGGGACGGCTAAATTTACATCAACTTAGCCTCCTTACCAGTACAGATAAACGCTGCGCAATATAACACGGTACCTTAGATATGGTTCAGTCCAAAAATAAATGGAAACAATTCAATAAAATGTTAAAAAAATAAATTAAAAAAATGGAAGAAGAGACTGCAGGTGAGAGGAAATAGAACACGATAACAATAAAAATGTACTCAGAAAACAGCAACATGAGCACATAAACACGAACTGGTTTCGACTTTCGTCTTCATCAGCAAAAACAAAAACAATAAGCAACAAGTCGCGTAAGGCGAAATTACTACATTTAGTCAAGCTGTGGAACTCACAGAATGAAACTGAACGTAGTCCGCCGCTAGTGCAAAAGGCAGTGAAAGTGACGAGCCTGTTTGGCGCGGTAGCGATTGCGCTGTGCTTCATAGCACGCTTTACTGTACCTCTCTTCGTTTTAACTTTCTGAGCGTGTTTTTAATCCAAACATATCATATCTATATGTTTTTGGAATCAGGAACCGACAAGGAATAAGATGAAAGTGTTTTTAAATTGATTTCGAAAATTTAATTTTGATAATAATTTTTATATATTTAATTTTCAGAGCTTGTTTTTAATCCAAATATAACATATTTATATGTTTTTGGAATCAGCACATGAGAATAAGATGAACGTAAATTTGGATCGTTTTATAATAAAAATATTTTTTATACAATTTTCAGATTTTTAATGACCAAAGTCATAAATTAATTTTTAAGCCACCAAGCTGAAATGCAATACCGAAGTCCGGGCTTCGTCAAAGACTACTTGATCAAAATTTCGACCAATTTGGTTGAAAAATGAGAGCGTGACAGTGCCGCCTTAACTTTCACGAAAAGCCGGATATGACGTCATCAAAGACATTTATCAAAAAAATGAAAAAAACATTCGGGGATATCATACCCAGGAACTTTCATGTCAAATTTCATAAAGATCGGTCCAGTAGTTTGGTCTGAATCGCTCTACACGCACGCACACACACACACACACACACACACACATACACACACACACATACACCACGACCCTCGTCTCGATTCCCCCCTCGATGTTAAAACATTTAGCCATAACTTGACTAAATGTAAAAAAGAAGAGTAGAGAGCTCTAGACAGCAAATGAAGAGAATGAGCACAGAAGCGTACAGACAGAGTGTAACGTGACCGAACCTAAAAACCTAGCTATTTTGTTCAATAAAATGTAGTTCAAGAAAGCGATAGGGCCTACGATACCAAAGAATGTGCGCCTGTCTATGTTGAGGAAGTCATTAGAAATAGAGATTTACCCGTTTACAATGCAGTACAACACAAAGGAATACAATACTATGCAATACATGTACAATACAATACAATACAATACAATACAATACAATGCAACGCACTGTAACAAGTAACATGAATAACACTATACATCTCACTTTTCTATTGTTGCAAGATTTGATGAGTTTTGTGAAAATGCACAGACAGTTATGTTCTTTGCTTGAGTCTTTAACAGCTACCGACTAAAACAGCTTTTCTTAGTGACTACGTCAAAGTGGGTCGGGGGATGGGGGTCCTTTTTACATTAAGTCAAGTAATGACTAAATGTTTTAACGTAGAGGGGGCGGGAATCGAGACGAGGGTCGTGGTGTATGGGTGTGTGTGTGTGTCTGTGTAGAGCGATTCAGACAAAACTACTAGACCGATCTTCATGAAACTTGACATGAGAGTTCCTAGGTATAATATCCCCAGACTGTTTTGGGGATTGTTTCTATAAATGTCTTTGATGACCTCATATCCAGCTTTTTGTGAAAGTTGAGGCCGCACTGTCACGCCCTCATTTTAGGATCAAATGGATTGACATTTTGGTCAAGCAATCTTCGACAAAGCCCGGACTTTGGTATTGCATTTCAGGTTGGTGGCTTACACATTAATTAATGACTTTGGTCATTAAAAATCTGAAAATTGTAATAATAATTTTTTTTATATAAACCGATCCAAATTTACGTTCATCTTATTCTACATCATTTCCTGATTAAAAAAACATATAAATATGTTATATTTGGATTAAAAACAAGCTCTGAAATTTAAAAACATAAATATTATGATCAAAATTAAATTTCCGAAATCGATTTAAAAACAATTTCATCTTATTGGCTGAAATTTTGGTCAAGTAATCTTCGACGAAGCCCGGACTTTGGTATTGCATTTCAGCTTGGAGGCTTAAAAATTAATTAATGAGTTTGCTCATTAAAGTTGTCATTAAAATCGATTTTTCGCAAACAGATTTACATTGATTGCATCGTATTCTTCATCATATTTTGAATCTAAAAATATATACATATGTCATGTTTACTCTTAAAATGTGATCACAATTAACGAAAATAGATTAATTAGTCTTACAATAAAAATTTAAGAAATCGATCCAAAAATGATTTCATCTTATTCTTTATCATTTCCTGACTCCAAAAACATATAGATATGATAGATTGTGTTCAAAACAAGCTCCGAAAGTTAACAAGAATACAGAAAAGCGCGCTTTCCTGCTTAGCACAATATACGCTACCGCGCTATTCTGGCGTGTTAATTTCACTGCGTTTTGCACGTGGAAGGTGAGCGATTTCCTTCTCGCGGGGATTGACGAAGCTGTACTGTCTTGGTGAAAAACTGCAGTGCGTTCAGTTTCATTCCGTGAGTTCGACAGCTTGACTAAAATGTAGTAATTTCGCCTTACGCGACTTCTTTTTATGTCTGTGGGTCCAGTCTCGTTGGGGGTAATCCTACTGTACTTTCAAGTCAAGATCTAAGGCTTCGAGCTACCAACCAAAACATATTTGTATCGACCAAAGGGGTCGTGCCCGGGTTCGAGTCTTGCGACAACCATTTTGTGTACATGAATACGGGTGAAAGGGGTGGAAGGGGAGGGGGAGGTAGGAAGGGGGAATGGTGCTCAAGGTGTCTGGGCTGTGGATTCGAGTTTTGCAACATTCATTTGGTGAACATGAATACGGGTGAAAAATGGGGGGGGGGGGGGGGGGGGAGGGGGGAGGAGAAGCAGTGGGGAGGGGGAGGGGTCGTTGCTGATTCTTCTCTTCATCCATTTCAGCGTCTGACGGGAGGAAGACTGAAAGTTTATTTATTGGCGAGGCGCACGAACCAAAAGACATGTCCCCAGCTGTTCCACTTGAATCGATCACTTCAGTTTTATGTTGCACAGGCAAACCCGCTGACCCGCTCCAGAATACTGAGGCCCGCTGAAATCGCTCTACGTTTTTACATCAAGTCACATTTTGACTAAATGTTTTAACATAGAGGGGGAATCGAGACGAGGGTCGTGGTGTATGTGTGTCTGTGTGTGTGTGTG
>NC_090250.1:16543970-16647604 GCF_037325665.1 Littorina saxatilis | reverse complement strand
TCATCTTCCTCATTGCTCTCATCTTCCTCGCTCTCTTCAGCTGGCCCTTGTGCAGGTAGGTGCATAGGTAGGTGCATCGGGAGAGCAGGTTGCGTGTGGCGGACAGGGCGACAGCGACCACCCACCAGCTCCCAGCCGTTTCCAAGTGGCGTGGGGTGGTTCTTCAGGAAGGGATGACGCACTAGATATGCCAAGTAGTTTGCACGGAGGCAGTGTTGGCGTAGGCTGTCTGCATCTGGAGGCAGACGGATGAATGCTTTGTTTTTCAGTGCCTTCCACTTTGCTGCACGGGCCTCAGCCATGGTGCTACTCTTGTTGTCGCCATAGATTGCATGTCGCGTGAATTGGAAGAGCTCCTCTAGCACCTCCTCCTCAGGGTCAAGGCTATCTCCGCACTGCAAGAGTTGCCGTCGGGCCACAGCGCTCTTTGCAACCCGGTCAAACACTGACGTCTTACCCTTGTCGTAGAAACCTGAGTTGGCATCACAGGCTGTCATACAGTGAAGCTGCACAATACGGTCTGCCATCTCGTCAGTCACCAGGCCACGGCAGAAGACCGTCTCCTGCTTCCTCTTCATGCAGAGGATTCCTGGCTGGCAGCTGCTGTGAGATGACTGCAGCCGCGACATAGGCATCCGTATCAGCGGCATCAATGACAACAGGGCCACTGTAACCTGATTCGCGCAGAACTGCATATGTGGAAAAGAGGACAGTGTCAGCCTCAGACTGCTCAAAGCTGTAGTTCTCCAATGGTTGCTGGGTTGACAAGTTGGTGCACTGGGGGCCAACAGAGTAGACAATCTCTGCATCAACACTCTGTGCAAAGTCTCTCAGGTAGTCACATATAAGCTTTTGAAGCCGCTCCTTGTTGCTGACACTACACAGCAGCGTTTTGAACGCGTGGGCAGAGGGGAAGGGGTCGCTCAATTTCATGTAGGTGTTGGGGACATGTGCTTGACCCTGTACCCGCAGGTCTCGCTCATCATCTTTGGTTGAGTATGTTGCGTTGTACGGGTCGTTCACACATATAATACGTTCAGCATGACCATGACGGGCAATGATGATGGATGACACCTTGTGGGCGTAGTCTGACCACGTGTATGGGGTACCATCTTGCGTCTGTCGATCCTCTGTTGATGGCGTTGCCATCCTCCAGATCATGCCCATGTCGATGAGAGCGATGTAGGGATCCTGCAGTTCTACAGGTTGCAGAGAGAGCCTATGGATGAGCTTGCTCTTTTGTGTCTTCCTGTATGTGCCGTTTGGGTTGAATAAGGCCACACACTCCTCGACAACACGATGTTCCAACAACTCAGAGAGGTCCACAAGTTGACTGACCTCAACCAGGTCGATTACTGCCTTGAGAGCGCTCCGTTCCATCTCAGCAGCTCTCGCCTTGAGTTCCTCCCCGGGCTTCTCCAAGTCGGGCATCTTGGCAAACGTCAAGCGTTTGCTCAGAGGGACGGGTGCATGGAGGGAGGTATTCTTACTGAACACCCTCTCTCGCAAGAAGCTGGTCAGCTTTTCCTCCCCTGCAGCATGGGCTGACTTGAAATCCGCAACCAGCTCATCAGAGGCAGGCATGGCTGACTGTAGCATGCGGAGGGTGGGTGAGGAAGGGTCAAACGGAAATGAGTCAAACTCATGCATGCATGCGACCAGGTCCTGCACACACTGCTCATCTTCTCGCATCCGTTTTGGGCCGCATTCCGTGTGCTTTCTGTTGGCTTTTTTTCGGTTGGCCATGACGTTATGAGCTGCACGAATCCTTGCCACATTGTTCACATTTCTCGAGTGCACCAGCAGCTGCTTCTCATTTTGGAGAATGGAGAGCCAGCCAGATTTCATTTTGCTGCCCTTGTTCATGGTGCATTCGATCCACATGTCCCAGGCCATGTTGGAGTAAGGGTTTCCTGTGATGGATTGAGCAAAGTCAGTACGAAGAAAGGCGACCTGATCAGCAGGGAGAGCTGTCAGCATCGCCCAGAAATCAGAAAGCCACCGCCCGTATCTGTTGTTGTTGTACGCCACCATCCATGGCAGCATGGCTCGCAGAGATGTGACGTAACCGTCCCAGTTGCATATATGGACCGCGTGTACATTCTGCATGAGCGCGTCCGTCATGGTCAGGAATTCCCTCCAGTAGTCCGCCATGTCACTGCCCTCCACATTTGTGAATAAGTTGGTGATGAGGCTCTCGAGGTCAGCATCCTCCTCCAGTGCCTCATGAGCAGCAGCGCGGGATTCTTTGGAGAGACTTGTATCTCTGAGGATCTTCAGGTTCTCCCTAGTCTCACCACCCAGGTCAGACGTGAGCCTCCCCTGCACTAGCTGACTCATAAGCGCCTCATACATAAGCGCAGCCTCAAGCAACACAGTCCCCTCTTGTAATGTTTGCCTTGCAGCGCACGATCAACGGAGCCCTCAGCAATAACTCCTCCCGCCACGAGTACGTCCTCTAGCTCACTCCCCTTGTAGCGTTTGTAGATAGCACTCATCATCACACACTGTGTATGGAAGGGACCAAGAAAGGGCACAATGTCACGGTATTTGTTTGGGTTCTCGGCCTTGAGCAGGGTGATGAGGACGAACACGGGATGGTCTCCCACTAAGAAGTGATTTGTGGTGCTCCCGTTCAAACGTTTAGTTTTCACACTACCGGATGTCGGCCATCTTGAATTTCTGGATGAAAATGATGTCGTAACGTCAAATTAATATCGGAATCGGAATCCTCATGGTCGACTTACCCGAAAAAGTGTCTTTGTACATAATTATAGGTGCTTTGGTTCAAAACTTGATTTTTCCAGATAGCGCTGGCGGCCATCTTGGATTTTGGCCTCTGGTGAAAAATGCCAGCATTTTTCGAAGGTGTAGGGGGGTCTAATTTTGTTCTAAAGGGTTCATAGAAGTCAAATCAATCGTCAAACCTTTGCAGCCAGAGAATGGTCACGGGAGTAAGGATCTGGACCTAACTAGCAGGAAGAACTTTCCTGTTCTTTCGGAAAGTCAGTGAGTGTGCAACTTGTCAGTATGTTCTGAACACATCAAAACATTTTCTTTAATTTAAGCTACATAATATCATGTGGATGCACTGATTGGGTGTAAATAATAACAGCAATTGGTACAGTCAATTCACTAAATGTGCAACAAAACCCTAATCATCAGACATTTTACAACAGCAAACTTCAACAGTCCTTTTACTTTCCTGAATGTCATTATTATTTATTAAAACATGCATCTAGAGCAACATACATATAAATCTTCTTTTATTAAAGTTCACCTGAAATTCAGGCTGCTTTCCCATGCAAAGTACAAATGCAAGTGTCCATAAACCAGGGTTTAATACATGTAGTATGTGAGTGAGTTCTGATGAAAAAGTGATTGTGTTGTAATATTGGTTATTACTGAGTGTTGATGTTACAATGATTACATTATAAAAACAACAACAACAGAACAATGTGAAGAGCAAACTTCTTCTGTGGGCATGCAAGTGAGTTAATCTTGTGTGTGTGTGAAACTATATTTGACTGAGTGTCACATTTAAATGACAACAGTTTTCTTGATAGCCTTTAAAAACAACAACAAATACATACATTTAAAAATCAAACAAATATAGGCACCTCAAAAAAAGTTGTATGTACACCTTCGTGGCTGGTGATGCATTCTTGCTCCCCTGCAAGTTTTCATTCTACAATGTACCTCAGGCTAGCTTCCTCTCTCTCTCAAATCTGCCCCTCCCACACAATACAACAGGTACAGTGGCCACTCTGACACCAGTCTCTGAAATAATCAAGAACAGTTAAAACTGCGATGAGCTGTTGTTCTTTTACTCGTGAATGCAATGCATGAACACTTAAACAATATCCCACTTATTCGCGAGTGCGTTGACAAGGCGAGAGTGAAAAAATAGCACAGACTCGAAAGCAGACGATAAGTTCAGCACAGAGAGCGGGCGTGTTTACCTTTGATCGCTGAGACAAACAGAGTCGCAATTTTCATCGTCACTGTCTTTTCACTACTGCTGGAAGTGGCCTCCGCTCCTCATCTTTCATGCTTGATTCGAGGAGAGAAACTGGTAGTTCGAACATGTACGGTTCAATTTCGTCTGCAGTCACGCTTGTTGCCATGTTGGTAAACAGCATCTTCACACTGTGTGACGTCACGGATAATTTATTCATAAGCCAGTCTCGCGAAGATCACGCGGCACAATGGCGGGTCGTTTTGGAGAAGAAATCCGTCGCTTCGGTCACAAAATTCGTCGGATTACGGCCTTACAAGATTCCGAAGTAAACCAAACATTGTTGAAGACGGTAAGAAAGTGGTTTTCTAACTAACTGCAAACATCGGGAAGTGTTCGGTCGCGCAGGAACACGATTCGAAGCGTTTTTGACGCTAAAACAGCATGGTCTGGACCTTTAAACGGGCAGTTCAAAAACTAAAAAAATAAAAACACGATTTTGCAGACTTTTACTCTTCTCCGAAATTTAGGGGACACAGCTCGCACGATTTACGACCAATAAAAAAAATAAAAAACACCATGTGCGCTTGTGTAAGTTAATACAAACTTCAATAAATAAAAAAATCATGTGTGATGGGGTGGAAGGAGGAGGAAGTAGTGATTTGAAGTAGTAGGTGGGTGAATGTAGTCACCTAGTGGTGGTAGACCCCGAAGTAAGGAGGACACCATGTGGGTGCCTCTTTAGTGTCTTGCACTGAACGAACCATTCTGATAATCATCGGTCCACGGCTATTGCCAGTTTAAGGAGACCCGAAGGGAAGTACAACTCATTTTTGACCTGAGTTCAGGATGTGAACGAACAACACTTGCATTCGTAATGGACTTTACACACGTGTAGAGAATGATAGACAGGAGTTCACTGGCACAGAACGACGAATCACTTGATGCAAAATTAAACTCTGGAAAAACCTTGACCGTGTTGGTTCACATTTCTCTTTAATTCCTGTTCCTTTCCTCGCCGACCCAGCCAATGGCTGGGTGGCCACACAACCATATCAATGCAGTCTACATTAAGTCATTATTCTGTCTCTGTGATATCAGATTGTAAAAACAAGTCCGTCTTCTCTCTAGTTCTGTTCTAGACCATTCTTACTCTGGACAGTTCTCAGTTCTCCCAAAAATAAGAAAAACGCTATGATGTACAAAGCAACGGGTGGGGTCAAAGCCCACCGATCAGAAGCTACCTAACAAAACTGACATCGCATCTCATTGGTCAAGCAAGTAAACAAATCACGATCTTACAAACACGGCTGAACGCGCAACCTGACAGAGGAAAGCGACATTCTAACACCCTCTTAAAGGCTGCCATTATACGTAGCGTTCATTAATTAATTCATATTGTTTACATGTGCCAATAATGTTATAAAACTGTACCTAAGAGGATATAATAACGATTGGCTGTAGCTTTCGAACACAGACAAAATTATTTCAGTATTGCAAAGTGGTGTTGATAGTGTCGAATGTAAACAGAACAGTCTCAAAGTGAAAGTGGATGTTTTCCGGAAATTGCGAAGTTAACAAGAATACAGAAAAGCGCGCTTTCCTGCTTAGCACAATACGCTACCGCGCTAATCTGGCGTGTCAATATCACTACGTTTTGCACGTGGAAGGTGAGCGATTTCCTTCACGCGGGGATTGACGACGCTGTACTGTCTAAAAATAGCCCAAGACCTGGAGAACTGTTGCTAAACATAGCAATAAAGAATTAATTATTTCTCGTAATTGGTAAGGACTTCAAACCTAAAACTTTGCAGGAAGCTTAATTTATACATCCCCGCAACGATGGGAAAAGCCCTGGAAGTAATTAAACTAATTAAATAGGACTATGTCAGCCTTTAACGAGGCTTTGGTCGGAGCGCCTCAGACATCACCACAAGAACATGCTACCGGAGGCTCGGTCATAAAGTTGTGTAACTGACCACCTCGCAAGGAGAGGCGGCACTTGAAAAAGCATCAAAGACAAGCCTGAAGGCGATGGACATAGACGGGTAAAAGCGCGTTTACGATCTACAGGTGGTTGGACATGCCACATGTGCATCTCTAATGTTAACTTAGAAGTTAGAACAGATAATGACATTACACAAAGCATAAAGCGATCGGCAAAACTTACACAAGAGAAAAATATTTAAAAAAAAACTGTAATGAATTAGTAGCTAGTTTTGCACTTGGCTACACATGGTAAGTTAGTGACGAGACGTGCAGTTCCTTAAACCTCAAGTGTCTCTTTGCTGATAAGATAATTATATTAAACCTTATTGAATTTGATTGATTTGGCCTACTTTTGCCATCATTAGATTGGTACGCCTCCACCAGTGAAGGTCTGAAAATTGTGTTGCACGTGTGGCTGTGCCTGTCGCGTGTTATCACAGGCTGATAATTCCGTGACGAGACACGCTTCCTCAAGTACATGCTCGACATAACTCAGAAATGATAACTGGGCCAATGACTTCTGGTCATGACACTACAAGGTCGTGTCGGTGCGCTCAGAAATGATAACTGGGCCAATGACTTCTGGTCATGACACTACAAGGTCGTGTCGGTGCACCCCTGTAGTTAAACGGAAGACCGTAACTTAATTGGTTATAGATTGGTAAATAGAGATCACACTTGACAGACAGACAACAGACAGACACTGAGAGATAGACAGACAGGCAGAGACAGACTGGCAGAAAGAGACAGACAGACAGAGACAGAAAGACAGACAGACAAAAAGAGATAGACAGACAGACAGACAGAGACAGACAGACAGGCAGACAAAAAGAGACAGACAGACAGACAGACAGACAGACAGACAGACAGACAGACAGACAGACAGACAGAGACATAAAGACCAACATGAAGATCAACAGACAAACTGACAGACAGAGAGGTAAAGAAAGAGGAAGAGACAGACACAGAAAAACTTGAGGGGGGGGGGGGTCACAGAAGGGGGGTTCCACCTAACTGTGTTATAGAAGAAAGTGTTCTCCCTTAGAGAAGCGTAAGAGATACATGGGGCGGGGATATAGCTCAGTTGGTAGCGCGCTGGATTTGTATTCAGTTGGCCGCTGTCAGCGCGAGTTCGATCCCAGGTTCGGCGGAAATTTATTTCACAGAGTCAACTTTATGTGCAGACTCTCTTCGGTGTCCGAACCACCCCCCGTGTATACTACATTGGGTGTGCACGTTAAAGATCCCACGATTGACAAAAGGGTCTTTCCTGGCAAAATTGCTTAGGCACAGTTAATAATTGTCTACCATACCCGTGTGACTTGGAATAAGGCCGTGAAAGGTAAATATGCGCCGACATGTCTGCAATCTACTGGCCGTATAAAATTTCATCTCACACGGCATCACTGCAGAGCGCCTAGAACTGTACCCACGGAATATGCGCGATATAAGCTTCATTGATTGATTGATTGATTGATTGATATACAAAAATGTAGCCGAATAAGAGCAACAAGACGTCGTGGCATATTTTCACAACCGTACCCGGAAGTTTCACATGAATTTCTTTTTCAAGACAGACTTGTGACGTGTGGGAAAAAAGGCACGTAAAACTTGCAAGACTGAACACAGATCCATACATACAGCACAGACACACAAACCCAGAAGCGCAGACACAGACACACACACACACACACACACACACACACACACACACACACACACATATATATTTTTTCACACACACACACACACAAACACACACACACACACACACAAACACACACAAACACACACACACACACAAACACACATACCCACACGGCGTACACGCACATTCACACACCGGCGTACACGCACACTAACACTACGCACACACACACAAACACACACATACCTCCCCCCTCCACACACACACACACACACACACACACACCAGGGCCGGACTACCGGGGGGTTATGGGGGTTGCGCAACCCCCCCCCCCCCCTAGCCTAAACATGTACCTTACTTATTTAATTTTTTTTTTATTATTGCTTATTTTATGCCGTTTCATGCAAGGAGCGACCATTTTCCTATCTCAGAATATGACCTACCCGTCAGCTTCAGGGGGCTTCGCCCCCTGACCCCCACAACGAGGGCGTGGGTGGGTTCTAGGGTTTCCGGACCCCCCCCCCCCCAGCCAAAAAATAAAAATATTGAATGAGGTATGCATTTCTTTATTTTACATTGAGTTTCAATTTTTGGGGTATTAATCAGTGACAAAATCTGCTGCCTGAAACTGGTAATGATCATCCTCAGAATGCACCAGATTGCACCATTTTGCATCCTTTTTTTCAAAATTTTCCGGGGGGGGCATGCCCCCGGACCCCCCTAGCAAGCTAGGCGCTTCGCGCCGTCGGCTCGGCGCTTCGCGCCTTCACACCCATATCTTCACAATATACTTTTGAAAAAAAACAGTCATAAAATGAACTGATCCGCTCCTGCCGCCAGGGGGGACATCCCCCTGGGCCACCACTGGCAACCCCCCCCCCCCCCCCCCTCCTCTTCGCCTAGTCCGGCCCTGCACACAGAGCCTTACTCACCTCGATCTAAACTATTTCCCTTGTAGTCGCAAAATTCCAAAATACCGCAAAGGAATTCGATGCCCAAGCCTCTATCACACAGAACAGAGTGACAAGAGGAAGAGGAGGAGACAAAAAAGAGGAGGAAAAGCAAGAGTGCTGGAGGATGTCGAGAACACAGGCACATAAAACTGGGTGAGTGAACAAAGAGGCGGAAGGGGGGGGGGGGGGGGAGGGGGTATGTGGAAAGGGAGCTCTCGCCCTGCCGTTTCATGGAAATAGGAAAACTCCCCTACCTCCCACCCCGACACACGTACACACACACACACACAATGACGCAGACACACACACACACACACACAAAGACGCAGACACACACACACAGACGCAGACACACACAAAGACGCACACACACACAAAGACGCACACACACACACACACACACACAGACACTGACATGCATAAACACACACACACACACGCATACACACACACATACACACACACCCTTACACACACACCCACACACATACACATATCTCTGTCTCCCCCTCCCCCCAAAAAAATCCAGACACACATCTCTTTCTCTCCACCTCCCCCCCCCCCCTTTCCACCATAGTGCCGTGTGCGTGTGGTCGAGAGAGAGAATACAGAGAGCGAAAAACAAGGACATTGTTGCCAGCGCTAGATTAGGGCAGCAAGGACACACAACGACGATTTCCCAGGCCCCAAGAGGATAACAGGATTTACGCAGAATGCGGGGGTCGCGAAGAAAGAACGGAAGGTTCGACTCGACCCTGAGATTTGCTCATGACATGGGTTTTTTGGGTGGTTTTTTAGTGTTTTTTTTAGATTGTGTGTCAAAGAAAACAAGGCTTGTCGCTTGTGGCGAGCGTGTAGTTAATTAACTGCGCAGTTACCGTCAAAGGCTTGCAAAGATGAATTGTTTTCTTTTGTGTGTCAGTTTTCATTAGCAAGCCAACGGACAGGGCTTATTGTATGTTTGTTTCAATCTGTTTTCTGTTTCTTTCATTTTCTTTCTATTTATTTTGTTGGGGTTTATTTTTACCGTGGCGGGACATTAGCTCAGTCACTAGCGGCGCTGGCTCCAAAACTAGTTGTCACTATCCAGGCATGAGACCAAAGGTAGGGCGGATGATGGCGAGAGAGGTGAAGGGACGGGGAATGTTTACAGTGCCGTACCGTGTGCCGGGCTGTCAGCAGTGCTCGCCAATGCTTAGCTCAGGCACCGTCGCGGCAGAGGCGCCTATAGTTCTATGCAGGAAAATGCAGCGCGCTATTCTGGCCATCTGGCCAACTGTCGTCCTCATCTCTAAGGCAGACTGATACCAAGAGGTGTAAGTTACACCCGCCTTCAGATTCAGGCATTTTCAAACGCTCGACTCAAGACTATATCGGCGTGGGTTCGATCCCAACGTTCAGCGACAGATTTATTTTCCCAGTCAACAAATTTGTGCAAACTCTCCTTGGTGTCCGAGCACCCCCGTGTGCACGCATGCGCATCGGATACATATCCCAAGCTCACACTCTCAGGGCCGTTTGGAAACATGAATATACACGCATGCAGGAAAAGAAAAAGAAATATTGGGTAGCGCCGAACTGTATGGCATTCGTACTGTATGGCATTTCGCTTTTTCCAGTGAGAAAGCAGCCCGACAGGACTATAAATCTTATCCTTATCCCTCCCACATCCCCCCCCCCCACACACACACACAGATACTCTGCTTGCTTGTTAAAGGCTGACATAGTCCTATCTAATTAGTTTAATTACTTCCAGGGCTTTTCCCATCGTTGCGGGGATGTATAAATTAAGCTTCCTGCAAAGTTTTAGGTTTGAAGTCCTCACCAATTACGAGAAATAATTAATTCTTTATTGCTTTGTTTAGCAACAGTTCTCCAGGACTTGGGCTATTTTTAGACCGTTTCGTTTCGTGAACCAAAGATGGCGTTTGAGACTGTTCTGTTTACATTAGACACTATCAACACCACTTTGCAATACTGAAATAATTTTTTCTGTGTTCGAAAGCTACAGCCAATCGTTATTATATCCCCTTAGGCACAGTTTTATAACATTATTGGCACATGTAAACAATATGAATTAATTAATGAACGCTACGAATTAAGTTAAGTCACTGATGCTGGTCGAAAAATTGAAACAAGCAGGCAATAAACACAAACACATACCCACCACCAGCATCAGTGACTTAACCACCACACACACTCACACACACACACACACACACACACACACCACCCTCCTACTATATATATACACAACCTCTACAATTCTTTTGCGTTTATGAGCTGAAACTCCCATGTACACTCGTGTTTTTTGCAGGAGTGGAATTTTACGTGTTTGACCGTTTTTATACTGCCATTTAGGCCGCTTTTGGGGGGGAGCATGCTGAGTATTTTCGTGTTTCTATAACACAGAAAGGGGGATAAGGCCCTAGCAGGTCTACACATAACTTGGGAGATTGGAAAAATCTTAACCCTTAACCCACCAGGCCGGGATTCGAACCCGCGACCTTCCGCATAGGAGGCTGGCGTCTTATCCATTAGGCCATTGCGCCCATCCCTCCACAAATCAATTTTAGGTACTACTTCCCCAGTAAAGGATGACCTGTGACAGTTCAAGACAGTAGTCTGGCTAATCGCTTTGTCGCTTTCTCAACCAGTGTCAAATTGAATCAAGCGGCAAAACTAATTTTCAGGCCAGACAGTCAGACTTGAAAATAGAGTTGAGCGAAAAGTACCAGTCTGCCCCTGGAGTCTATATACTGTGTCATGTTTGACCGAGTGGGCTTGGGCGGGCCGAAGGTCTATAGAACCCTAACATTGAACTGTCTGAGGATGAAAGTCGCATGTTCATTTCAATGCTTGTTATTCTCTCAGGTACCAGGATACTGATTCCGCATTACTCTCACTTACTCTATTAGCTATTTAGAACGCCTACTTCCCTTTGTTTATCAGACTATGATCTTGGACTATCTGTGTCAGTGACGTAACAAAACAAACACTGAAACAAAAATAATGAAAATCGTAATTATTGTCTTTGGCGTTTTATTCGCTGTGCGATGAGTGACGTACGTGATTTGCTTGCAGGCATATTTTACCCGTTCATGAATAGACGATCTTCGGAAATAACTCTGCTGGGTTTGTACGTGTTGTGAAAGAGTGAATACCCTTGCTTTTCCTCTGACAAATAAAATCACTCGTGCTCCTGTCCACTGACGCGTTTCCGACACACCCCTCGCTAGTGATTGGCCCCTCCAATGTGTGTCCGACACACTCCTCGCTAGTGATTGGCCCTTCCGATGTTTGTCCGAGTGAAAATCAAGGGTATTCATTCTTTTACAACCCACACAAACCCAACAGAGTTATTTTCTGAATTCGTCAAATGACAATAACAAGCCCAAAGCGTGCAAGTTAGGCAGTAAGGGAATTCAGCCTAACCTGTTTGCATCACTCTCCTTCCGTCCTTCAGTGAGGCGCAGCAAATCGCAGACGTGGTGACTGACGGGACAGGGGGAGGAGGGGTGGGGGTGGGGGTGGAGAAGGGGTTAATTGGGGCGTGATCGAAAAAATCAATAAATCGGTGGTGGCACTGTAGTGTTAGTGCGCAAGAGGTTCTCTCTCGCCGCTTTCAAAACGGAAAGGACTTGAAATCCATTAGTGCAGGAGAATAAGGTGTAATGTCCCGTCTCTTTCTGCTTTAAAAGGAAATCCTCGAGTGCCATTTGTTTTGTGTAAAGTGCAGCCATCATCGAATAAATAACGGCAACGTATTGCTATTGTCATCATCGTCGTCGTCGTCGTCGTCATCGTCATCTTCATCATCATCATCATCATCATCATCATCATCATCATCCTCATCATCATCCTCCTCAGCAGCAGTAGCAGTTGAGGGTTTCGAACATATTCCTCATCGTCAGGCTATTAAACACTTCATCACATCTACAAATCTGTAGGTGTGTTTTTGTTTGTTTGTTTGTTTGTTTGTTTGTTTATGATTTCATAAACAAAAGGAAGTAGGCGCTCTAAACGCATACGATATATGTAATAGTGTCTCCTGACACCTTAACACGCATTGAAATGAACAAGCGACTTTCATTCTCATTTCATTTGTTACTTTGTTTGTTTGTTTGGCTGTATGTTCAGATCTGTTGTTGTGTTTTGTTGTTATTTGATGTTTGCTACTTGTCATGCTTTTCTTTCGCTGCATGACTCTAAAACCAGCTGAAACAACTTTAGCTAGTACGTAGAGTTCTGAACAACAACACACTTTTTTCACATTATGCATCATCAGTCCACTCCAGACACTCTGAGAGCCACTTCAACGTCCTCTGTACGTTCCACTAGTCAACCCTTTATAGAGTGTCTGAGTCGTAGAATGTCTAACATCTCCAGCTTGAGGCTCTTCAAGACGTTTTGGGAAACACAGCACGTGTGGACATCAGATTTTGTGCTTTCCGTTTTACGTCTCCCAACAAAGTCAACTTGGCAGACCACTGTGTGAATGTATGGTAAATATTGTAAATTGTTTTCTCCGAATATCCACACACCCACATACACGCGCGCGTACACACACGCACGCACGCACGCACACACACACACACACACACACACACACATAGATATTTATTGACAAAACAACCTTGTACAGCGCTCTCAGCAGCAGGGCTAAACCCTGGATATAAGCGCTCTATGGTTAGCATGCATTATTTTTAGACAAGCTGTCCAGAGAAATCATAATTTACAAAGGAACTTATAACTTACATAACCTTATGATCTCCCGACAGGCTAAATTGAGCCAGATCAGATATTACTCCAGAGAAGTCTTAATTTACCCCCCAAAAAACGTATTACTTACATAAGCTTACGTTCTCCCGACAGGCTAAATTGAGCCAGACCAGATATTACTGCAGAGAAATCTTAATTTGGAAAGGGACGGCTAAATTTACATCAACTTAGCCTACTTACCAGTACAGATAAACGCTGCGCAATATAACACAATACCTTAGATATGGTTCAGTCCAAAAATAAATGGAAATAAATAAATTCAATAAAATGTAAAAAAAAAAATGAAAAAAAAATGGAAGAAGAGACTGCAGGTGAGAGGAAATAGAACACGATAACAATAAAAATGTACTCAGAAAACAGCAACATGAGCACATAAACACGAACTGGTTTCGACTTTCGTCTTCATCAGCAAAAACAAAAACAATAAGCAAACAAGTCGCGTAAGGCGAAATTACTACATTTAGTCAAGCTGTGGAACTCACAGAATGAAACTGAACGTAGTCCGCCGCTAGTGCAAAAGGCAGTGAAAGTGACGAGCCTGTTTGGCGCGGTAGCGGTTGCGCTGTGCTTCACAGCACGCTTTACTGTACCTCTCTTCGTTTTAACTTTCTGAGCGTGTTGTTAGTCCAAACATATCATATCTATATGTTTTTGGAATCAGGAACCGACAAGAAATAAGATGGAATAGTTTTTAAAACGATTTCGGAAATTTAATTTTGATCATAATTTTTATATTTTTAATTTTCAGAGCTTGTTTTTAATCCAAATATAACATATGTATATGTTTTTGGAATCAGAAAATGACGAAGAATAAGGTGAAATTGTTTTTGGATCGTTGTATAAAAAAAATAATTTTAATTACAAGTTTCCGATTTTTAATGACCAAACTCACTCATTAGTTTTTAAGCCACCAAGCTGAAATGCAATACCAAACCCGGCTTTTGTCGAAGATTGCTTTGCCAAAATTTCACTCAATTTAATTGAAAAATGAGGGTGTGACAGTGCCGCCTCAACTTTTACAAAAAGCCGGATATGATGTCATCAAAGGTATTTATCGAAAAAATGAAAACAACGTCCGAGGATATCATACCCAGGAACTCTCATGTCAAATGTCATTAAGATCGGCCCAGTAGTTTAGTCTGAATCGCTCTACACACACACACACACACACACACACACACACACACACACACACACACACACACACACACACATACACCACGACCCTCGTCTCGATTCCCCCCTCTATGTTAAAACATTTAGTCAAAACTTGACTAAATGTAAAAAGAAGAGTACACAGAGAAAGAAAATGAAGAGAAAGAGCACAGAAGCATACAGACAGAGTGTAACGTGACATAACCTAAAAACCTAGCTATTTTGTTCAATAAAACGTAGTTCAAGAAAGCGATACGATACTAAAGAATGTGCGCTGTCTATGTTGAGGAAGTCATTAGAAATAGAGATTTACCCGTTTACAATGCAGTACAACACAAAGGAATACAATACTATGCAATACATGTACAATACAATACAATACAATACAATACAATGCAATACAATGCAATGCAACGCACTGTAACAAGTAACATGAATAACATTATACATCTCACTTTTCTATTGTTGCAAGATTTGATGAGTTTTGTGAAAATGTACAGACAGTTATGTTCTTTGCTTGAGTCTTTAACAGCTACCGACTAAAACAGCTTTTCTTAGTGACTACGTCAAAGTGGGTCGAGGGATGGGGGTCCTTTTTACATTTAGTCAAGTTTTGACTAAATGTTTTAACGTAGAGGGGGGAATCGAGACGAGGGTCGTGGCGTACGTGTGTGTGTGTGTGTGTGTGTGTGTGTGTGTGTGTGTGTGTGTGTGAGTGTGTGTGTGTGTGTGTCTGTGCGTGTGCGTGTGTAGAGCGATTCAGACCAAACTACTGGACCAATCTTTATGAAATTTGACATGAGAGTTCCTGGGAATGATATCCCCAGACTTTTTTTTATTTTTTCGATAAATACTTTTGATGACGTCATATCCGGCTTTTTGTAAAAGTTGAGGCGGCACTGTCACACCCTCATTTTTCAATCAAATTGATTGAAATTTTTGTAAAGCAATCTTCGACAAAGGCCGGACTTTGGTATTGCATTTCAGGTTGGTGGCTTACAAATTAATTAATGACTTTGGTCATTAAAAATCTGAAAATTGTAATAATAATTTTTTTTATATAAACCGATCCAAATTTACGTTCATCTTATTCTACATCATTTCCTGATTCAAAAAACATATAAATATGTTATATTTGGATTAAAAACAAGCTCTGAAATTTAAAAATATAAAAATTATGATCAAAATTAAATTTCCGAAATCGATTTAAAAACAATTTCATCTTATTGGTTGAAATTTTGGTCAAGTAATCTTCGACGAAGCCCGGACTTTGGTACATGTATTGCATTTCAGCTTGGAGGCTTAAAAATTAATTAATGAGTTTGTTCATTAAAGTTGTCATTAAAATCGATTTTTCGCAAACAGATTTAACATTGATTGCATCGTATTCTTCATCATATTTTGAATCTAAAAATATATACATATGTCATGTTTACTCTTAAAATGTGATCACAATTAACGAAAATAGATTAATTAGTCTTACAATAAAAATTTAAGAAATCGATCCAAAAATGATTTCATCTTATTCTTTATCATTTCCTGACTCCAAAAACATATAGATATGATAGATTGTGTTCAAAACAAGCTCCGAAAGTTAACAAGAATACAGAAAAGCGCGCTTTCCTGCTTAGCACAATATACGCTACCGCGCTATTCTGGCGTGTTAATTTCACTGCGTTTTGCACGTGGAAGGTGAGCGATTTCCTTCTCGCGGGGATTGACGAAGCTGTACTGTCTTGGTGAAAAACTGCAGTGCGTTCAGTTTCATTCCGTGAGCCTTCGACAGCTTGACTAAAATGTAGTAATTTCGCCTTACGCGACTTCTTTTTGTGTCTGTGGGTCCAGTCTCGTTGGGGGTAATCATACTGTACTTTCAAGTCAAGATCTAAGGCTTCGAGCAACCAACCAAAACATAATTTGTATCGACCAAAGGGGTCGTGCCCGGGTTCGAGTCTTGCGCCGGACAACCATTTTGTGTACATGAATACGGGTGAAAGGGGTGGAAGGAGAGCGGGAGGTAGGAAGGGGGAATGGGGAGGTGTCTGGGCTGTGGGTTCGAGTTTTGCAACATTCATTTGGTGAACATGAATACGGGTGAAAAATGGGGGGGGGGGGGGGGGGGGAGGAGAAGCAGTGGGGAGGGGGAGGGGTCGTTGCTGATTCTTCTCTTCATCCATTTCAGCGTCTGACGGGAGGAAGACTGAAAGTTTATTTATTGGCGAGGCGCACGAACCAAAAGACATGTCCCCAGCTGTTCCACTTAAATCGATCACTTCAGTTTTATGTTGCACAGGCAAACCCGCTGACCCGCTCCAGAATACTGAGGCCCGCTGAAATCGCTCTACGTTTTTACATCAAGTCACATTTTGACTAAATGTTTTAACATAGAGGGGGAATCGAGACGAGGGTCGTGGTGTATGTGTGTCTGTGTGTGCGTGTGTCTGTGTGTGTGTGTGTAGAGCGATTCAGACTAAACTACAGGACCGATCTTTATGAAATTTGACATGAGAGTTCCTGGGTATGATATCCTCGGACATTTTTTTTTTCTCGATAAATACCTTTGATGACGTCATATACGGCTTTTTGTAAAAGTTGAGGCGGCACTGTCAACACCCTCATTTTTCAATCAAATTGATTGAAATTTTGGCAAAGCAATCTTCGACAAAGGCCGGACTTTGGTATTGCATTTCAGGTTGGTGGCTTAAAAAATAATTAATGAATTTGGTCATTAAAAATCGGAAACTTGTGATTAATATTTTTTGTTATTTAAACGATCCAAAAATAATTTCATCTTATTCTTCGTCATTTTCTGATTCCAAAAACATATACATATGTTATATTTGGATTACAAACAAGCTCTGAAAAGTAAAAATGTGAACATTATGATTAAAATTAATGTCCGAAATCGATTTAGAAACAATTTCATCTTATTCCTTGTCGGTCCCTGATTCCAAAAACATATAGATATGATATGTTTGGATTAAAAACAAACTCAGTACGCTAAAAAGAATAGAGATACAGAAAAGCGTGTTATCCTGCTCAGCGCGACCATTACCGCACTATTCTGGCTTGTCGATTTTACTGCCTTTGCCACGAGCGGTGGATTGACGAAACTACGAGTGTGCGGTCTTGGTGAAAAAATGCAGTGCGTTCAGTTTCATTTTGTGAGTTCGACAGCTTGACTAAATGTTGTTATTTCGCCTTACGCGACTTGTTAAACCTGTGGGAGGAAGGGGTGGGAATGACGTTGAGGGAAGGGGGGGGGGGGGGGGGGGGGTATGGATGCAAACGCGAAAATATATGTATATATAATATAACATTTCTCTTTGTGTCTGTGAACAAAAATTGTCATAGTCTTTGTTATTTCGTCTGTCTGTCTGATCAGTCGTCTCTGTCTGTCCCTTTGTCTCCTTGTTTTTGTCTCTTTCATCCTTTATCTGTACTGTTCTACGGTCTCTTTACGTGTCTTGTTCGTCTGCTTTGCCTGTATTCGTGCCCATCCCCCCCTCCCCTCTGTCTTTATCGCTGTCTCAGTCTACCTGTCTGTCTACTTTGCCTGTCTCTGTCTGTCTCTGTCTGTCTCTCTGTCTGTCTCTCGATCTGTCTCGCTCTCTCTCTCTCTTTCCACTTTTTCTCATTTCAACTAATGCCGGTCGCTTCTCATGTTACAGAAGACGGCAGACGCCGTATTGTATCAGTGAACAGAAATAAGCTAAATGTAGGAGGCGGATTTAGTGTCTGGCCGGCAATACTGAAAGCGACACCTAGGCCTACTTTTCCCAGTACCCCCAAGAATCAATCGATACTCGGTGGTACAATGCTTCAGACCCTATGATGCTCTACACAGTTTTCCACTTTTAAACAACTTCTTGTATGTATACAGTGGAACCCCCTTTTTAAGACCCCCCAATTTAAGACTTCCTCCTTTTTAAGACCTTGTTTTCTCAGACTTTCTGTTCATAACCTCTGTAAAATTATCCCTGCTTTTTAAGACTCGATTTTCTGAGATTTTTTTAGGTCTTATAAGGGGGGTTCCACTGTATTCGTATTACGTCCTACCTCTGGAGACATACACCTCCGCTAGAGTTCTTGGTACAGTATGCATGCATATATATATATGTGTACCGCATAAAAGCATTACGGAGAGATCGTACAGGCTGACTCAATCTCATAAAACACTTTGTCTTTGAAGCTTGTAACTTGTGTGATTGTTTCTGTATCGGCTATAGTGTGTGGTACGTAAATATAAAAAAAGTTGTCATTTTTGTGATTGCTTCTGTTGTGGTTATTTTGGGTTTATAAGCTTGTCTCCTGTATTGCATTATTGCACATTACATTATTTTGGGGGTTATTCTGTACTTAATGAAAAAAACAAAAAAACAGACCCAAACACAAATAACAAAACCCCGTTCTACGCAAGGGAGCTAACTTGCAAGATGAGACATTGTTGACTCAGAAGTCACAATTAAAGGAAGTAGCCTATGGTGAGGTCACAATGAGGGTATTCTCATTGTTTAATCGTTTGCAATATAAAACAAACTATGGAGAGTTTCTTTTCAGATTTATTTCCAACTTCATAAAGAAACAATACACAATCATAAACGTACATTATTTACACAAACATTCCAACAAATAGCAGAACAATATATCACAGACACCAGAAAATAGCTGCTTCTGCCTTCTCCTATTTATGGTCAGGTTCTGTTCTTGATAGTGATCGATCTGGTAAGACCAAATGGTGTTTTTTTTTCTTTTTCTCATGATGTCATAAACATATATTTTACAAACAACAATACTGTTTCTCTGAAGTATACTGAGTGGAGAAACTGAAAAAACAGCGACAACACTCTGCACTTGCTGTTGAGTCGAAAAGATTCCCTTTCAAAATTGGACCACAAGATTTGCTCATATGATAAAGTCCATAATAATGTATTTGAATAAAATAATTAACCTACAAACCGTAAACATGCAGATGACGAGAAAGCATTATGAATTGGGGGAAAAGGGCGACAGGCATCAAACATATCACACTTTAAAGGCACAGTGCAGCTCACAGCCTTCGTTTTGCGTTTTTGTTGCAGCTGAGTGCATTTACAGTTCAAAAATCCTCCTATGGTAGTAAAACAAACCCAAAACTACCCAACGACGACATCTGTGAAGCTCGACAGTTTCTTGTTCACGCGAGTGCATAAATTAACCTAGTTATTACGTGGTGTTCGGTCGGAGTTCGATTCAACTGAGTGATTCCGGCCTCCATTTTGTTTTACACAAACTCATGATGACGTCTGACATAGTTTGCTAGTGACGTGTCTTTTTGTGCATGATGTGGTGATCTACCTGATCTAAATTTAGATCCGAAAATAGGCCAAGACCAGCCGGGTCTGAGTACGAAATTAATTCGTAAAAAAATCGCAGTTCTTGACTCTTTGGGTGCAAGTCAATGAAACTTGGTAGTTCTTCTAACGGATATCCTGAGGTATGACTATAAAAGCCCCAGGGGCTCCGTGCACCTGGATTTGACAAGTTGAGTACCTTTAAAGCTTTGATGAAGACAAGCTATCAATGAGACTGATCATCTCACCAATGACAAAACAAAATCACTAATTTCAAAAACAAAACAAAAAATCTGTTCATGATAAGATGGTTTGAATAAGGGAGAAGAGAACATTGTATAACATTTTCTTCAGTGGACGTTTGTGATGCTCAAGAACAAGTTTAATGTAGTCTCCAGTGAGCTACTCAGTTAACCAACTGCATTTTTCAAAAGCAGACACATCCCCGTCAGTGAAGCTCTTCTGTCAAATTTCATGTCTCATCATTGTGATCACAATCACAGATAATCTCTTCCCAAAACATCAAGATTGAACAGGGTTTGGCAATTAATACTTCAGAGTAATTTTTCTCAATATCTTCCAGATTCTGATGAGCGCAGCAGGTTTAGATCTTCTGGTAAGCAACAGCTTCGTGTGAGTCGACAGGCAGCAGTCTGCCTGGCTCATGAATCAGGTCCACGATGAAGGGACTGGGTGGATATTTGGGAGCTCCGGCCTGAAAAGAGATGTATCACCAAAATTACATTTACGGTAATATAAATCTTTCAGCAATTTTAGTAAAAACTACAGTCATACCTGTCTGTAATGACTACTCAAGGGACCAACAACAAGTGGTTTTTATAGACAGGTGGTCGCTAAAGTGAATCATACTTCTGGGGCTGTACAAATAGATGAGAGATCATGGGAGAAATATGTGGACCAAACACACACACACACACACACACACACACACACACACACACACACACACACACACACACACACACACACACACTTATGCACACATGCACAAACATAAACACACTCAAACACCACACACACACACTGACACACAAACACACACACTGTGTCACATTCACATTGTGACACGTTCACACACACACACACACACACACACACGCACACACACACGCACGCACACACACCACACCACACCACACAACACAACACAACACCACACACACACACACACACACACACACACACACACAACACACAAAACCTGATGCACTGACCTCTTCATTCTCTTCAGCCACAAGGACCTCATTCCAGGCACGGTTGTACTGTCCCCTGGTCAGTGTGCAGCCAATGGACAGTCGGTCAGCCAGGGCCTGGACAAACACAATTACCACCAGTGTTAACCAATTTGCAAGGTTATTTTCAGTCTGGTAAGAACTCGCAGACAGCCCAGTTTTTCTGTCATGAATACTATGAGAGAAATTAGTCAGTCTCAGCTTTTAAGTTTTGAGTGCATCCAGATTATTTGGTTTGTTTTTTGTGTTTGTTTGTTGTTGTTTTTAGCTTTCTTTTATTTTGTGTGTTTGCTGTCTTTTCTTCTAGAGGATCATATGGATCTGGTTGTTGTTTATAAAATGTTAACTATTAGTATTAATGCCTGTATTGTATGATGACTTGAATTCGATGTTTTAATGTGTATTGGGTTTAAAAGTCCTAATGTAGTACATGTATAATAATACAGTATGCCAGCTGTTGTTAGTTGTTTAATTTGTTGCCCCACAGTCTATGTTACATCTTCGTTCTGTTTTACATTTTTACGCTTTTATGTGAGTTCTGTTTTATTGTCAGACTTATTATGTGTACCGTACTTTTCGGAGTATAAGGCGATACTTTTTTTTTTTTCACTTAAAATTGTGGGGTCGCCTTATACACGACGTCGCCTTATTCTCGGATAAAATAGGTTTCACGAGCACTGTGAACTTGAAATCAAATCGGAAGATGAGGACACAGCTGGAGCCTCGACTTTGACGGGTGGGGACCGCTCGGGTGCCATGTCAGCAGCGGCTTTCATGAACTTCTTTTGTTCAGACTCTGAGGGTTCAAATTTCTCTGGATTTTCTGGGAGTGAGAGTGACGACGACGACGACAACGAGTGACGATTGAGGTACCGCTGATCTTCTTCCCTGACAGTGTTTCGTGCCAATTTTGAGCGGTTGCCATGTTTGATCATTGATGTTGTTTTTGAGGTTTTTTCCTACGTACAATGTTTTTCCTCATTTATTTTTATTTTTATTTTTTTCTTTCATGCCGTCGCCTTATGCACGACACCATCGCCTTATCCATGACATCGCCTTATTCTAGGATTTTTTCAGTTTTATTTTTAAAAGTAGGGGGTGCGCCCTATATACACGGCAGCGCCTTATAGTCCGAAAAGTACGGTAACTATGTGTCTATTACTTATCTCACGTGTTTTTTTTCTCCATCTTTTTAAATAAACAATTTTTCTAGATTATCTTATATAACTATAAGTGGTCGTTGTCTTTGAATTGTTTTTAATGCTTGTATGTTATTTCTTACGAGAAAACTTTTTATCCGTAAAATGTTAAATTTTAATGTCTAATGTAAAACGCCATGAGACTGCCATTTGACGGTGAACAGCGCTATAAAAGAATGTTTTATTATTATCATTATTATTATTATGTTAAATCGAGGAGTAATATCCTCAGAACTATAAAATATATGCTTCTATATTTCCCCTAATCTGGTGAATTGTTTTTCCAATTGTTTATTCAGTTGCTCAATTGTCAACTCATAAAATCAGGATTCTGTTCTGCTTCAAAGACACTTTAACTTTCACTCTTTGCCTTACGACAACCCAATGAAAAATAACCTTTCTATTTTGTAGATTCCCTGCTGTCAAAACATAGCTTGCTGTGGAAAATCATTGCAAATAACAATATTTAACAACACGTTACTCATTCTTTTCAACAACAAAAGGCACAAATTGACAAACGATCAAGCTGCATGTCATCACAAGAGCATATGTTCCAACAGCAATAGAAGATTTGGGGAAATTACTCCGTCGAGTTGTGGGCCAATTGCTAGTAAGGGTGTCTTAACAAAAGGCACAAATTGACAACGATCAAGCTGCATGTCATCACAAGAGCATGTTCCAACAGCAATAGAAGATTTGGGGAAATTACTCCGTCGAGTTGTGGGCCAATTACTAGTAAGGGTGTCTTAAACACGTGCATGATTCCACATGCTTCCGACACAACCCTTTCTAGTGATTGGCCCAGTCTAATGTTTGCACAAGGTTTTGCAAGAAAAGGTCACTCTCCCTCAACCCATACAAACCCAACAGAGTTATTTTTGGAATTCGTCTATTAACATCAACTATACCAAATCAAATCACTCAAATCCCAATGTGGGTCTTTAAATTCAATGTTTACAATCATTTCAATCCAACTGACCTTGAAGAGCAGAGCGCGGTGAGTGTGGATGCCCATCTTGACCTTGCCAATGGGGACCACGTTTGTTTTGCCGTCAAACCTCACTTGGCTCAGCGGCAGCTCCCAACCAAAGTACGGCAGCTGACCCTTCTCGATGGCTCCGCCCATCTTTTCTGACACAAACCTGAAAGTCACAAGTGGAAAAACAGTGCTGACTAAACCATCTTTTCACACATGTGTATATTATGCAAATTTATGGTTGGGTCAGACCGGCACAGTTGGCCTAGTGGTAAGGCGTCCGCCCCGTGATCGGGAGGTTGTGGGTTCGAACCCCGGCCGGGTCATACCTAAGACTTTAAAATTGGCAATCTAGTGGCTGCTCCGCCTGGCGTCTGGCATTATGGGGTTAGTGCTAGGACTGGTTGGTCCGGTGTCAGAATAATGTGACTGGGTGAGACATGAAGCCTGTGCTGCGACTTCTGTCTTGTGTGTGGCGCAAGTTATATGTCAAAGCAGCACCGCCCTGATATGGCCCTTCGTGGTCGGCTGGGCGTTAAGCAAACAAACAACAAACAAACAAAATGGTTGGGTCAAACTACAGTCTGAACCTATAATTTTCCTTTAAACAACTGCATTACTCTGCCACATTTGTAGAGGTAGAGTATATGATATCCAACTGATTGATTGATGGGCTAGTTGACCGGTTGGTTTATTACTCTTCACTTTACAGAGATTAACATTTAAAAGTCTGTACAACTTTTCATCAGTGTCTTATACAGCGGAACCTTAGACCCTTTTCAGACACTTCAAAACTGTAAAAAAAATCAGGTCTTAAAAGGAAGGAGTATAAAAATGGCGATAAATTTACAAACTTTATGGTGACAAAATCTTTGAAAACAAGGTCTTACAATAGGGGAATTTGTGATACAGGGGGGGGGGGGGGGGGGGGGGGTTCTACTGTATATTAAAAGCAACTCACTGAGCCAGTGCCACAATCTGTTCCTTGGTGGACACCAGAGGCATGATCTTGTCCGTGACGTCTTCCAGGAATTTGACAAAGTTGGAGTCGAAGGGCGGCTCCAGGGGCTTCTGGACTTGTTCCGCAATGGCCTCCTGCTCTCTCTGCAGCTGTGCGGCCAGCTCCTCTTCCCTCTGTTTCTCCTCCTTCTCCCTCTGTGCCTTGGATTTACTGTGTGAACAAAACATTTTGGGGTTAATATTTTCAAGGATTTAAAATCTTTAAAAAAATTGGGGGGGGGGGGGGGGGGGGGGAGAATCACACATCATTGCGTGCACACTCTGCAGTTTAGCTTTATTTGAGGATGATTTGAAATCTGAAGGTGTTCGGTTTGTGTGTGTGTGTGTGTGTGTGTGTGTGTGTGTGTGTGTGTGTGTGTGTGTGTGTGTGTGTGTGTGTGTGTGTGTGTGTGTGTGTGTTTGTGTGTGTATATGGATCGAATCACACATCAGACTTTGTATTTTTTTTAATCTTTTTTTGATTTGAATTCTGAATTATTTTTTTGATTTTTTTTTGATTTGTCAATTGCACATCAGAATTATGTTAATGTAATGACAAAAAGGAAGTCTTGTGAGAAGAACCGGGAAATATAAACCTGATTGCTGTACGATATGATTTATAACAAAACAATTAGCTATCAATAACTTGACGGTTAATCGCAATTTAAAGAATTATTTATAAAATGCAAAGGGTAAACACTGTACTCATAAATTAAACAGAGAATTACCATTTAGCATATCTGAGATTTAATACAAAATCAAATTTAATGGAAAATTACAGTGGGAACACGTACATCAGTTGACTAAATCATAACCGTAAGTCACCTGCTTAACCGTACACCAAAACAAGAAAGGCTAGCGCACTGACTTTTGCACTCTAAGAATCATTAAATTACCACCCAAAGTCAAGGTAATTAACTAACATAATAACACAAACCCTAAGACAGCATTATCAATAATTATGAATATGAATATTTCAAAGGTCCATCCTTATAAATAATCCACTAGGAAACTCCAATAGCAAGAATTATATAGTTCAGGCATGGGTCAATTGAAAAAAGTAAAAACGGCTGAAAATTTGTAAGTAATATCAAAGTCGACGGCGGCGAAGCCTTACTAGGGGGGTCTAGGGGCATGCTCCCCCGGAAATTTTTTTCTCCAAAGAACCCAAATTGTGCAATTTGGTGTCATCTGAGCTCCAAATTTGCCATTAAATTCAGTTTTCAGAACCATTTTTGCTTCTCCCATTTATTTTTTCGGCGGACATTTTTGCTTTTTCGGCAGAACAAAAAAACATTTCGGCGGAAATTTGCCTTTTGGCGGACAATTCCCATGCCTGATAGTTAACAGCATCAACAACAACAACAACAACAACAAACAAAAAACAACAACAACAACAACAACAACAACAACAACAACAACAACAACAACAACAACAACAACAACAACAACAACAACCAAAAAACGCCTGTATACAAATTATGAGAATTAACAAAAGTATCAACATTTTTGCCACACCAGAAGAAATGTCCAACCTCTTTGAGTCTTGCTTGGTCGCTTTGGATGCCTTTCCTGAAACAATCTTGGATTCAGACTTGTAGTCTGATTCGTCAGTCTTTTCTATTGGCTCCCGGCTCACCCTGTAAAGATAAACAACAGAATATGAAACAAGAGGGGCCATAAGATATAATTTCAACCATCATTGGTAATTGCAGAGGCCATTAAATACGCTTGCACGCAGTAACTATATGGAATCTTCTTCTCCTTCTTCTTCTTCTTCTTCGCTCATTGGCTGAAAATCTGTACCTGTATGGCCGCTTTTACCCTGCGATTTAGGTAGCCATTGGCCATTTTTGGCAGATGTATGCTGGATGCTTGGCGTTTTCGTGTTTAAGTTATAACCCACAAAACTCTGACATGGATTACAGGAACTTTTCGGTGCCACTTGGTCTTGTGCTTGCGTGTGCACACAAAGGGGGATATTGGCATTGACAGGTCTGCACATACGTTGACCTGGGAGGTCAACCAAATCTCCACCCTTAACCCTCCAGGATTAGGATCCATGACCTTTGGCTTGGGAGGCCGGCATCTTATTGACCTGGCCATTGCGCCTGTCACTTATAATATGGAATAGTTGTTATTTGCATATATCCCATAATCAACAAGGATGTAAGCATGCAACAACAATGGTTATATTTTACAAGGGGATTTTATGAGCTACAAGATATAATGTCAGCCATCATCGGTAAGTGCAGTCCCATAATATTGAATATTATATTTGTATATTCTTCTTCTTCTTCTTCTTCAGCATTCCAGAATTTGTCTGGTTACGTGTGAGCTCGTTTGCCCATTTGGGTTCCCCACACTATTGAGAGCATAGTCAGCTCACTCCACTTTCGTTGAGTAGGCAAACATTGCTGGGTATTTTCGTGTTTCCATAACCCACCGAACTCCGACATGGGTTACAGGATCTTTTCCGTGCGCACTTGGTCTTGTGCTTGCGTGTACTCACGAAGGTCTGCACATAAGTTGACCTGGGAGATCGGAAAAATCTCCACTCTTAACCCACCAGGCAGCAGCGACCGGGATTTGAACTCACGACCTCCCGATTAGGAGGCCGATGTCTTACCACCACACCACTGCGCCCGTCATTTGTATATTCAATAAAAATCAAGGATGTAAGCCTGCAATAACAATGGTAATTAATACATGTATATTATACAAGAGATGCATACATTCATAAGATATATAGTTTCAGAATACAACATTGTATTCCCAAGCAACAGAAGCGATTAATAATGCTTGTATTTCAATTTATATAGATAACCACTTGAGTTACATTTTATTTCCCAATGGTACAGTACTATGTAATTCTTGGGGACCTTACCTATTCTTTTCTGTCCCATCTTCTAACTGTTATGCTTGATATCGATAATTACTGAGGGTGTCTTGTTTCTGTTGTTGTTAAATCCTCTAACCGTTACAACAGTTTTAAACTCCTATTTTTATTTTTTATTTTTTTTAACAGCAGAATTTGATTTTTCTGCAAACAAATTTTTATTTAAAAAGAAAAACGCACCCATTTCATGTGTATGCAACTTAATGACCACAATGTTATACCATTATTATAATTATACTTGGTTAAGATAATTCCAGTCTGCCAAGTACAACAATTAATGTCAGTTTACATTAACAAAAGAAACACATAATCATATCATCAGAAAAAAATACCCATAAAAAGCAAAGACCCCAGCCCCACCCTCACCTTGCCAAAAATTCTACATTACTTAAAAGGAAAAATAAATTAAAAACGAAGAAAAGAAAAAAAATGTCTCGATGTATGCATCGGTGCAGTATCAGTGCACACATTTATTAACTTCTAAAAATTCAAAATGATGAAAAAGTATGCTACATTAAACGAATTAAGGTCTAATTTCATTTTGATTACAAACAACAACAAAAGAAGAAAAAAAGTTAACTGACATTGCTAATCAAAAGAATGAAGGCATACTATTCAGACATGAACTTTGTGACATAACTACCACACAATGAACTACAGTAGTTAACCGGTGATCTGTGCCTCTCAAATTAGACGACACCGCTCTGTTAATACTGTGTACCCCACCTATGTTGACCAGCTGTGCTCAGAATTGTAGGACTGTGTATCAACACGCTGGAATGCAGGCATTAGATCGACGTTACAGGAAGCGATTGAAGCTAAACAGCCTGAGCAGAATGCAGATATGTGCCGAATGAGAGCAGATGCAATGTAGTGACTGTGTGTACGGATATATCTGTACCTGGTCAGTTAGAGCCATATGAGTGGGTACAGATATATCTGTACCTGGGAGACAATGAGTTAAGTGAACACGTTCTCTTGGCATCTTTTGGCTGTGACATGTGTTGAAACTGAACAGAAGCATACCTGTCATAAAAATAGATGATTGTTTTTTTAAAACTGTCTGGTTTGTATGGGTTGTGAACGAGTAAATACCCTTGCTTTTTCTCAAACAAATATTGAAATAAATTCACACGTGCTCCTGATTCAGACACACATCGCTAAGTGATTGCATGGCCCCTCCAATGTTTGTCCTATAAAAAGCAAGGGTACTATTCACTCTTTCACAATACATATAATCCCACAGAGTTATTTTCAAAATTTGTCTATTTAAGCCACACGTAACATTAGTGACGCTTAAATTGGTTAATTGGTCCAAAGCCAAAGGATGTCATTTCATAGCAGGTTCCACTGTATTAACTCATTGTCTCCCAGGTACGGATCTATATATCCGTACCCACTCATATGGCTCTATCTGACCAGGTATGGATATATCCGCTTAGACTGTCAGCTTCAGTTGCTTCCTGTAACGTCGATCTAACGTCTGCATTCCAGCGTGTTGATACACAGTTACCACACAGTTACTACAATTCTGAGTGACCAGTGCTGCAGCACAGCTGGTCTCGGCTAAAAAAAAACTTGGTCAACATAGATGGGGTAGAAAGTGTTAATACACTTAATGAGATGTGTCCGCTTCAGAAGCTTTTAGAGACATAAAATACAAACTTCAATAGACGAACGTTTGGAAATAACTATGTTTGGTTTGTTTATTTGTGAAAGAGTGATCAAGACTCTTGCTTTTATTGAGGCAAACTTTTCCATGTGACAAATTATCATAGGCCAGTTACTAGCGAGGGGTGTGTCAGAAACATGTGAACAAGGAGCACTTTAGGAGACACACCTGGCCTCGCTAGTGGCTGGCCTATAATGTGGGAAAGTTTGCCTCAATAAAAGCCAGAGTAGTCTTTGGCAACCCATACAAACCCAACAGTTTGCGTTTCATGAATTCATCCATAGGGATCAGCATCAGCAATTTAGGCAACTACAGTAACTTTCACAAAGAGAACTATAAATGTTTCTTCAAATAAGACCTACAGTAACATTTTTGAGAAAACTTAAGCATCAGAGGGGATTTAAAAAAAAACAACCATAAAGCACTACAACAACAATAACAACAAAAACATGTGGACAAGAAGTATCATGAAAACCTAATGCTTTTCCTGATTTTGTGTGGACAAAATCATATCCTTCTCCTAGAACTAAGTTGCATCTACATATTAATAGGCATAATCTGTCAATTAACATAATAAAGGCCTGCATCAGCTACTTTTCCCTGAAATAAATCTCTTTTTTTTTTATTAGAAAGCATTAGTTTCAATCTTCTCAAATTACGAAAACTTAACTCCTGTATCTACTGAAAAAGTAAAAACAAAAAGGAAAAAACATTTTTTTGCGGTTTACTCTCGCTTGAGCTTGTTCTTGAGACCCTTCCACTTAAACGATGACGTCGAAGAAGCCGGTGACGACAGAGGGGACTTGCTGGGGGTGGGGGGAGGTGAAGGTGGTTTAACTTCCTTGACCTCCACCTTAACCCTTTGCAGTGCGATGGATGAGAGTAAACACATTCCGTGCAGTCAGAAAATGTTAATGCAGACGATTCATTCACGAGAGATCAGAATAAGACTAGAATGTTCTGGAAGGAAGTTTAGGTCATGTGTCTATTTTAGTTTCAACAGGAATCCAAATTAACTTTCCAGAAAGGATAGGTTTTGTGACCACAAGCACACGCACGCACACACACATATAAGCACACACCGTACACACACGTGTGCAGACGCACACACACACACACACACACACACACACACACACACACACGGCCAGATGTACAACATTTGCAAAATAAACTGGTGGTGACGTGCTGACTTGTCAACTAGAGAGTCCGTAGCACTGTTCCAAACAGACCTAACATTACATTTTTAAATTATTTCATTTTTTGTATTTGTTACTACATGTACTCTAAAATGGAAGGTGCTTGGGCTTCTCTTTCCCCTTGACAGCTGTGGTAGGTACTACTTAGGTGTTTATGTCAACACCAAAAACTAACACTCTGACAAGGGAAACAACTGTCTGTAAACTGCCCTTTGCCTCCCCTGGAGAGCATTTTGCTGGTCGTTTTGGCTTATATGCAGGGCTCCCCACGAACGCCCGTCCTAGAGGTTCATGGGACCCCCACTTTTACTGTTTAGAGGGTACACGGACCCCCTTAGTGGAGTTTTAGAGGGTCCGATTTGCCCCATATAGTTCAGCCTCCTTTCCGATATCGTTCCCGCTCAAAATTGGCATAATTTGCGCTTGCACTTTGACTTAACTGACGACTACAGTCTTAAAAGACTACGTACGAGATGCACGACACCGGAAATGTAGTGCGTCCCAGGACCTGCTCTTTAAAGGTTTAGTGCTCCCGGGTCTCCCTCCTGAATTTCTAGTACGTGATTTCGGCTTTTAGTGCATATAGGACGCAGGGACACGCACTTTGGGGAGCCCTGATATGTTATGATTTTTTCTTATATCACATTGTATAGTATGTTATGTGCTGAGGTGGGGAAAAGTGAATCAGTGGTATGCAGTGCAATATGTGCAGTTTATAAAAAATCATGAAGTGTAAACATTAATTGCTGTGCAGTGTGCGTTCTGTTAAAAAAAAATCATTAATGATCTCTTCACAATTTCATCTTCTCTTGTTCAATGTGCTTTTGTCAAAAAATTCAGAGGTAATAAACTGTGCAATATGTGCAGTTTATAAACACCCATGAAGTGTAAACATTAATTGCTGTGCAAGTGTGCATTATTTCTGTGAGAAAAAAATCACCAATGCTGAAATTCTTCACATTTTCATCTTATCCTGTTCAATGAGCTTTTGTGAAAAATGTCAGGGGTAATACACTCACTCTTGCTTGGCAGTGATGAAGAAGACGGGTCTCTTGTCGTTGAGGGGTTCCTCGAGATAGTCTTCCAGTGTCCGGAACTTGGTTCCTGGCTTCAACTGCCCAGGGTCATAGAAACCATTCTCTATCAAGTTCATCTGAGCTGGAATAAAAATTTAAAAAAAAACAGGTCTTCAGTGTATTGTAAAGGTGTCCGTTTGTACAAAAAATTAATAAAAAAACCTCCAACCTTGAATGACACATAAAGATTATGACACAACAAAAAGGTCATCTCAATATTTAGCTGTAGAAAGAACCTCTTAGTTTTGAATGATTGAACATTTGATGAAAAAGGCATCTCAACCTCGTATTTCTACCTGCTCATTATAATGAACACCAAATGCATGCCCATTCCTTCTGTTTGAACAAACACATTCTATGCAGAAGATTGGATGGTTTTGCTTGTTTGTTTGGTTGTGGTTTTACGTATTGCTAGCAAACATTCAATGGTACATGCATGTATTAACAAACACACAAAAGCACAGATACACACATCCATTTGTACACAAAATAAATGGTGCTATATATAAAGCCTTGGGAGGGGTTTTGAAGCGCACATCCATTCAACAACAAATGAGCATACAACAGCAATCACACAATTAAACACGTCATGTCCACAAAAGTGCACACACACAAACACACACACCACAAACAAATACACACATAAAACACACACACACACACACACACACACACACACACACACACAAACACACACACACACCCACACACACAAACACACACACAGAGAACACTCGTAACATACACAGGTTTCCGGTGAGGGCATATTTGGCCGAGAGGTTGCTGTCCAACAGGCGCTCTAAGGCAGCGTCGATGAAAGGACTCTTGCGTGTGCTGGACAGCTGAATCTGCTGCAGAATCTCAAGACCACTGGAAAATCAAATGTGGAAAAATATATATAGGTACAGTGTTGATGTAATAGGAACTCTACCGGCCTGTAAGTGCAAATAACAGAAAAGAAATCCTCAACGAGTCGATCGGTTTAAAAAGTTTATTTTTGGAAAAAAGAAATAATTAATGGCCAATTGAGAGTGCCTGCAGTGCAACTTTTCAGTGTGGACAATGTTTTACGGCACAAATTCTGACCGCTGCACAGAGTGAGTATCACAAATGAATACCATACAGGACTCGCACACAAAAAAAGAGCTGTTTCATGCTTGTGATAATTTGTTTGCGTAGCAATTCTAAGCTTGGCCTAACAGCGTAGCAATCTTAATGTCTTAAAACGTAGCATGCTACACTGAAAGCGTAACTGTTGGCAGCTCTGTCATTCTACCATTTAAACAAAATCCCAGATGATTTGTGGAAAATCTACGCAATCTCTGCATGTGTTGAAAAGCATGTGCAAAAAACCCAACAAACTCTCACCCTAAGTTACAGATCTCAGTGGCTGTGGGCTCATCAACACCAGCCACTGTCACTGCCCAGGCGGCGTTCCGTCGGACCTCATCATTCCCAGAATGCAACAGCATCACCAGCGGTTCAAGACCATCATTTTCTCTCAACTGTCAACAGAGGAGGAAAATAAAATATCCAGGTGAAATTTTCACAGGAAATCGCTCAAACCTCTAAATTAAAATCACATCATTAAGCTGAGCTATTGTGTTTTTTGTGTGACAATAGGGTCCACCATTTTGACGTGACAAGTATAAATGCTGACGAGTCAAAGTCTTTATAATAAGTATTACAAACACACACTTTAATAAACATAAATGAAGATTTCTTGCACAGTTTGAACAACAGAACATTATCCTTTTCAAATTTGTCTTGACAAGGGGCGCAACTCTGTTGTTGACCCAGTCGCTGTAAGTTGTCAAGTTGTGATTTTCATGTGATGTAATAAAGGGTGTATGTTTGTTACACATCCAGATAATAAATGTGTACTGTGTGAAACTAACAATATGTACATGCAATCACTGCATGGAACCTCCAATTTCAGACCCTCCAATTTCAGACCCTCCAATTTCAGACCCTGTTTTCTCACATTTTCTGTTCATAACCTCTGTAAATTTACCCTTTAAAACCAGATTTTCTGTTCATAACCTCTGTAAATTTACCCTTTAAAACCAGATTTTCTGTTCATAACCTCTGTAAATTTACCCTTAAAAACCTGATTTTCTGTTCATAACCTCTGTAAATTTAAAACTTGATTTTCTCAGATTTTCAAAGGTCTTAAAAGGGGGGTTCCACTGTATAGACACAGTAAGCCAGAACAACTGTCAGCATGTTAAACAGAAGAAGACTGACTGACCTCTGCTCTGGAGTCTGCGTCACAGGCGAACGCTGAGACGGCCAGGGCTGCCTTGCTCTGTACGTTGGTGTTGCTGCAACACATCAGACTTCAGAAGATACGCATGCAGGTAAGAAAAACAAAAAAGGCTGTCATGCAAGCACAGACAGTAAATCACAGAAGGGGCAGGCAAACAGAAAGAGTCTCAGACAGACGTACGTGCATGCATGCACATATTCCCTAAAAAGAGAGAGACAGACAGACACGAACAATATATTCTTTATACACAAACAGGCAGACGGCTACTGCTCTGAAGAACTGCCCTCCCTGTCAACTAACAGAAACACACATGCACGTTCACGTCGATTTATGTAAAACACATAATTTGTGTTCACATCATCCCCTCCCCCCTCAACATGCAAGTCCTGTGCCCCCCTCCCCCCCCCATCCCCCCCCCCCCCCCAGACCTGTTTACCCTGAAATGAGGCAAGTGGAGCAAGGCCATATGCTGAATGTGGAGTTTTGGGGATTCAAAGTGGAGTTTACATAAATGTATAAAAACACAGAGTAAATATATTGCTGTGCAAATTGTAAGAAATAAAAAAAAAGTATTTTCTGACCTTTATTCACTGCTGTTCTTTCTTTCTTTCTTTATTTGGTGTTTTACGTCGTTTTCAACTACGAAGGTTATATCGCGACGGTTCACTGCAGTTAAGTGTTTGATGAGAAGATAACTTTTTCATCAGTTTTCTTCAGATCTAGCTTGAGTTGACAGGGACTTTTAATAGGCACTTTTCAGTAGCAAACTGTTTATGGGATGCTGACTGCACGAGGCGAGTGCAGTCGAACAGTCACCACCGAGCTGGCAGGAAAAGTCCGATTTGCACAAGGAGCACTGGACGAACAATTCTCCCTTTCTTGACGCTTGTAGACAAGGGTATTTGTCGTGATAGTTCTTTTTACATTTAGTCAAGTTTTGACTAAATGTTTTAACGTAGAGGGGGGAATCGAGACGAGGGTCGTGGTGTGTGTGTGTATGTGTGTCTGTCTGTGTGTGTGTGTAGAGCGATTCAGACTAAACTACTGGACCGATCTTTATGAAATTTGACATGAGAGTTCCTGGGTATGATATCAGTATTCGTTTTTTTCATTTTTTTGATAAATGTCTTTGATGACGTCATATCCGGCTTTTTGTGAAAGTTGAGGCGGCACTGTCACGCCCTCATTTTTCAACCAAATTGGTTGAAATTTTGGTCAAGTAATCTTCGACGAAGCCCGGACTTCGGTATTGCATTTCAGCTTGGTGGCTTAAAAATTAGTTAATGACTTTGGTCATTAAAAATCTGAAAATTGTAAAAAAAAAATTTGCTGATTCCAAAAACATATAAATATGTTATATTTGGATTAAAAACACGCTCTGAAAATTAAATATATAAAAATTAATATGAAAATTAAATTTTCGAAATCAATTTTAAAACACTTTCATCTTATTCCTTGTCGGTTCCTGATTCCAAAAACATATAGATATGACATGTTTGGATTAAAAACACGCTCAGAAAGTTAAAACAAAGAGAGGTACAGAAAAGCGTGCTATCCTTCTGAGCGCAACTGCTACCCCGCTCTTCTTGTCAATTTCACTGTCTTTGCCGTGAGCGGGTGACTGACAATGCTACGAGTATGCGGTCTTGCTGCGTTGCATTGCGTTCAGTTTCATTCTGTGAGTTCGACAGCTACTTGACTAAATGTTGTATTTTCGCCTTACGCGACTTGTTATATTTCTGTGAATGGACAGCAGAAGCACTTTTTTTTTCATTGCATGTTTTGCTGGTATTTCCTCAACGTCACTGTCGTCAGTCTCGAAAACGCGCTTTCCTGAAGACGCCATCTTTGAAAAAGAGAAAGATTTTGAAAACGAGGCTACGATAATGCGTTCAACGTACCAGCTGCCCGCTGGCAGTTGATTCGAAACTGACATGCCAGCCGCAGCGTGCGGGCAGAGATCTGATTGGAGCTATTGTTAGACCGCGCTGCAAAAAGTTGAGCCTTTGTTTGCGACCGACTCAAGTTAGGCTTATGCACTGAACGATCGGTACTTGGCTAAAAACGGAGTTGGGGAATTCGAAATGCGGAGTCTCACTTTGAGCTGCGGAGTCGCGGAGTAAAAAAAAAAAAATGCGGATAAAACTCCGCTCAATGCGGGGGGTAAACAGGTCTGCCCCCCCCCATACACACATACTATTTCTCTACCAACCTACATCTCAGACACTCTATGAGGGCGGTGACAACAGATATGCTTTGTGCCTCCGCTACACGTACTTTGTCTTGTGCTGTGTTGGGCAACACAAATGCTACAATTAATATTTGCCATATCACCTCCTCCTCCCCCCCCCCCCCACCCGTACACACACTTTATAGCTTTACTAATCTAGATCTGAGAGATTTTCAATGAGAGCAGCTGCAATATTGTCAGATTTGTTTTGTGCCGAGGGCTGCTCTGAGCAAATCGCTGTTAAACAGTCAACACACACTACATTAGCAACCACCTCATCCCCCCCACCCCCCTCCATACGCACACACTAACTGCTCTACCAACCTAGATCTCTGAGTGGTTCTATGAGGGCAAAGACGACAGATTTGTTTTGTGCCTCTGCTCTGAGCAACTCCTTGATATTTGTCACCTGCCTCTCCCCCCAATACACACACCCACACACACTCTAATTGCTCTACCAACCTAGATCCCAGTGGTTCTATGAGGCCAAAGACGACAGATTTGTTTTGTGCCTCCGCCCTGAGTGCCTCGTCTTGTGCCATGTTGGTTAACACACACGCTGCGTTGGCCACAACCTCTTCCCGCTTGTCACTCAGCGCTGAGATCAAAGGGCCAAGGCCGTTCAGGTTCACGATTTCTCTGGAGATAAGGAAAAAAGACAGTTTAGATATACATATCACACACACAAAATGGTGTTGCTGTTCCTGAAAGAGGGAGGAAAAGAACACGCAAATGTCGATAACAATTTAACTGTCCCTTTTTCCCTTTCTGTGTAAAGGTCCAAGCTAACTATAAACCTTTTGCATTCAGACGAGCTAAATGGAGCACAAAATTATACATCTCTACGCACACCATTCTATAGTATAGTATATTCCTGAAGCATTTCTCATTTGAAATGATTCCTATAATATGGACAATTAAGACCCTTTCATATCCCTCCTGCAAGGGTTGGCTCAGCTGGGTCTTCATGTACTGTTTTTGACTCAGTGTTTCAGACTAGCTGACTCTCTCATTTGAGACACTTCCGCAATTTTGGCAGACAATGTAAAACCGTTGTGGGAGTGATAGTCAAAATTTTACATTTTAAAAAGAACAAAATAACAAGAAAGATGTAAATCATTGGCGCACCAATATTGTTTTATAGTCACGGGCAGGAACCCTCCTTTTTAGACTTGAGTTTTTCATCATTTTTACATTTAATCAAGTTATGACTAAATGTTTTAACATAGAGGGGGGAATCGAGACGAGGGTCGTGGTGTATGTGTGTGTGTGTGTGTGTGTGTGTGTGTGTGTGTGTGTGTGTGTGCGTGCGTGTAGAGCGATTCAGACCAAACTACTGGACCGATCTTTATGAAATTTAACATGAGAGTTCCTGGGTATGATATCCCCATACGTTTTTTTCATTTTTTTGATAAATGTCTTTGATGATGTCATATCCGGCTTTTCGTAAAAGTTGAGGCGGCACTGTCACGCCCTCATTTTTTAACCAAATTGGTTGAAATTTTGGTCAAGTAATGTTCGACAAAGCCCGGACTTCGGTATTGCATTTCAGCTTGGTGGCTTAAAATTTAATTAATGACTTTGGTCATTAAAAATCTGAAAATTGTAAAAAAAAATTTTTTTTTATAAAACTATCCAAATTTACGTTCATCTTATTCTCCATCATTTGCTGATTCCAAAAACATATACATATGTTATATTTGGATTAAAAACAAGCTCTGAAAATTAAATATATAAAAATTATTATCAAATTTTTTTTTTCGAAATCAATTTAAAAACACTTTCATCTTATTCCTTGTCGGTTCCTGATTCCAAAAACATATAGATATGATATGTTTGGATTCAAAACACGCTCAGAAAGTTAAAACGAAGAGAGGTACAGAAAAGCGTGCTATTCTCAGCGCAACTACTACCCCGCTCTTCTCATCAATTTCACTGCCTTCGCCATGAGCGGTAGACTGACGATGCTACGGTCTTGCTGAAACATTGCATTGCGTTCAGTTTCATTCTGTGAGTTCGACAGCTACTTGACTAAATGTTGTATTTTCGCCTTACGCGACTTGTTTTTTTTTTTACAGAAGAACCTCCTTTTTAGAACTCACTGGCAGTTGGGAATGTTGGAAGACGTGAGGTTGGCGAGCGCGAGTGTGACTGCCTCCTTTACCTCAGTGTTGTCTGTAGCCAGTAGCTTCACCAGCGGTGGTAGACCCTCTGCGAATATCACAAAGTATGTTTAGAATTAGTCATAGAGGTTACTACAGTGTTCTAGATGAGCGAACGTGTAGCAAAGACCTGTACGCGTACGTGTACATGTTACGTCACCCATGACTCACCTTTTTACATTTAGTCAAGTTTTGACTAAATGTTTTAACATAGAGGGAGAATCGAGACGAGGGTCGTGGTGTGTCTGTGTGTGTGTGCGTGTGTGTGTGTAGAGCGATTCAGAGTAAACTACTGGACCGATCTTTATGAAATTTTACATGAGAGTTCCTGGGTATGATATCCCCGGACGCTTTTTTCTTTTTTTCGATAAATGTCTTTGATGACGTCATATCCGGCTTTTTGTAAAAGTTGAGGCGGCACTGTCACACCCTCATTTTTCAATCAAATTGATTGACATTTTGGCCAAGCAATCTTCGACAAAGGCCGGACTTCGGTATTGCATTTCAGCTTGGTGGCTTAAAAATTAATTAATGACTTTGGTCATTAAAAATCAGAAAATTGTAATTAATTTTTTTTTTTTATAAACGAAGAGAGGTAGAGAAAAGCGTGCTATGCAGCACAGCGAAACCACTTCCGCGCTAAACAGTCTCGTCAGTTTCACTGCGTTTTGCACGAGCGGCGGACTACGGTCATTGTGAAAAAATGCAGTGCGTTCAGTTTCATTCAGTGAGTTCCACAGCTTGACTAAATGTAGTATTTTCGCCTTACGCAACTTGTTTTCCTTTTCTTTTCAAAATGTTCCAAATCATACGTTGTTTTGCTCCCACCAAGACGTGTAGATCTTGGCAAACGTGTGACGTAAAAACTAGGTTTGATGACGTTACCCATACACATTCCCGTACACGTGCTGAAAAATTCCACATCTAGATCTGACAATTAGACGACTGATACTGTGTAGTTGCTTTTCATTTTATGCTCTTCTCTAGTGAATAAATCTATAGAATATATACTCATCTGATGTTCTACTGATGTGGCTGAGAGTGTGAACCTCTTCTAATTAGCCTCCGAATACCATTGATATCATCATGAAAATCAAACGTCATAGTTTGGTATTACATGGTGGCAGCAGTGAGATAGCAAGGAAAACAGTCATTTAGGATCGAGAGGCTGGGTGGTGGCACAGTTGATAGTACATGTACTACAGATGTATGCTTCTGTATGTGTGATGCAGGGAAGTTCAAGGATAGAAGGGCTGATATGTGTGTGTGTGTGTGTCTGTGTATGTATCCATATCAAATGGTGAATATGGGGCGGGGATGTAGCTCAGTCGGTAGCGCGCTGGATTTGTATCCAGTTGGCCGCTGTCAGCGTGAGTTCGTCCCCACGTTCGGCGAGAGATTTATTTCTCAGAGTCAACTTTGTGTGCAGACCCTCCTCGGTGTCCAAACACCCCCGTGTGTACACGCAAGCACAAGACCAAGTACGCACGAAAAAGATCCCGTAATCCATGTCAGAGTTCGGTGGGTTATAGAAACACGAAAATACCCAGCATGCTTCCTCCGAAAGCGGCGTATGGCTGCCTAAATGGCGGGATAAAAACGGTCATATACGTAAAATTCCACTTGTGCAAACCACGAGTGCACGTGGGAGTTTCAGCCCACGAACGCAGAAGAAGAAGAAGAAGAAATGGTGAATATTTACCAATGCTTCAATAATTGTCTGCTTAATGCGCACTTCTTTTGGTGCTTTTTCTGTTCAACTCTGGAGTCATAAACAAGATTGCACATTATCCACATTTGATAAATCAGCAGCAATAAGAGTATACAAACTGATCTTTCTAATCTCTCTGTCAAAATGTAAAGAACAGTCTATCTCATTCACATCTGACGGCGGCCATTATACATACCCCACTCGCGGACAGAATCCTGACAGCTGAGATTTTCACACATGACACCGATGGCTTGAGACGCGCATGCCTGTACATCAGGTGATTCATGGGTTAGCAAAATGATCAGCATCTTCTCAGCCTCCTGTTCGTGGAGCATTTTGCGATTCTCACCTGTGAGGAAAAGAGCCAAAACTCAAAAGTGGTTATTTCATGGGACATTTAATTCAGCGAACAAACCAAATCAAGTTTCAGTCAGCCCTGATTAAACAGTCCTTAAAATGTACAGATAAACAAGACCTACAATATACAAAATTAGTGGTGGTGTTCGTTGCTAGAAATAATATTTAAACTTGTCACTTGTACCTAATATTGCATGCTATGCAGAAAGCATATTAGCAGTTGGCAGCTCTGCAGATGTGAAAAATGTCAGCCCAAAAAGCCTTCCAAAAACACAAATCATGGAATAAACAATGATCACTTACTATTCCTTGCACACCTGGCGATGGCTTTGGCGGCACACATCTTGACGTCTGGCAGAGTGGGGATGATGGAGTCGCCCCCCTGTGCCGTCTCTTTATTCTCCTCGTCATCACCACCTTTCTTTCCCTTGGCTGAAATCATAATACGATTCGCGCGACGTTTATTAATATTTCTTCTTTTGCTAATGATTTTGATTAGGATCAACATAAATTAGAGACACATCTGTGATCAGAATGAAGATTATAGTGTTAAGACAACTCAATGCACTGCAGCGCTGAGCTGTATAGGAGCACAAATATTACCATCCTTATTTTGATTACGAAATTCCTCATGTCAACCAACTAACAACTGCATCCTAGTGGCAGAGCTTGCATATAAAAGCATAGAAGCAAACCCATTGTTACAGGAACATTATTTATACAATGAATGAGTAGAAAAGAATAAGGAACACTAACCACAGGAATGAATAACGATCGATGGCCAAATGACATTACACACAAACGCACATCATTGCAGACATATATGCCGGACAAACACACACACACACACACAACGCAAACACAAGCATGCGCGTGCATGCACACACACACACGCACACGCACACACTCACCCATGTGCACACACACATACAACCCCCCCCCCCAACACACATTTTACAAATGACTCACGGTCTTTTACCACAGCACTTTTCTTGCCAGCACGAGAGCCTCCTTTCTTGTCTCCCTTAGATTTGGCCTCCTCCTCGGGGGCAGGCTGATCTGTGATGAGCGCTACCAGCTTCTTCAGCCCTCCAGACTCTTTCATGTGCTGTTGGACAAAACACACAGCAACAAAAATATATCCAATTTTCGATGTTCACATTTTCATTGCTTTGTTTCAGCTCTTAAGTACTGTATCACACAAACAAGATCAACAAAAAATCAAAAACTGATGTCCAGTATGAATTATGAACACTTCTATAATGTATCAAAGGATGCACGTTTAGTGATTAAAAGCACCGCAATGATGTGCAGGGTAAACCTAAAGACAAAAAAGAAAGAACAAAATTGAGTTAAAATAAATTATCCACAAAAGAATTAATAAACAACAAACCAAACTTTGAAACTATGATCTCAATTACAACTTAACAAGGTTCCTTAATAATTTAACTTAATTATTGCAAACTGATCATGCTTTAAAAAACACACACACACACACACATGCACACACACAAAATAGATACAAGGTTGCACTAGAAGACGAACAAAGGTTGTGTTAAGCGACTGAAGTACGTCAGTACGCCAGTTGTTCACCTGTGGTTCAGCATTAAAGTGACCACAGCTAGAAGACATGTGTCTCACATTAAAAAAGAAAGAAAGAAAGGAAGAAAGAAAGAACTGAAGAAAACGAAAAAAATAAAAAAAGTTAAAAAAATATTTTGAAGCTCACAAAAAGACACGCTCCTGACAAACTTACAATCCACTCATTTTGAAACAGTTAGAAAGTGGAGTTTCTTCAGACGGGCGCAGTGCCGTGGTGGTAAGACGTCGGCCTCCTAATCGGGAGGTCTTGAATTCAAATCCCGGTCGCTGCCGCCTGGTGGGTTAAGAGTGGAGATTTTTTCGATCTCCCAGGTCAACTTATGTGCAGACCTGCTAGTGACTTAACCCCCTTCGTGTGTACACGCAAGCACAAGACTAAGTGCGCACGGAAAAGATCCTGTAATCCATGTCGGTGGGTTATAGAAACACGAAAATACCCAGCATGCCTCCCCCGAAATCGGCGTATGCTGCCTGAATGGCGGGGTAAAAACGGTCATACACGTAAAAATCCACTCGTGCTAAAAACATGAGTGAACGTGGGAGTCTTAGCCCATGAACGAAGGAGAAGAAGAAGAAGAAGGAGTTTCTTCATTTACGCACCTCAAGACTTTCAAAGTCCTCCAGCAGGCTAGCAATGACCATGATGACCATGACGTGATGGTCACTCCACTCGGGTTTGGCCAGAAAGTCCAGCAGCTTGGAAATGCCTTCCATCTCCCTCAAATGACTACGATTTTCCACTGAAACGGCAAAATACACTTTTATTTTTCTAGTTGCTTTGGCATCTTTTTTACAAGCATGTGCAGCTCTTCATTAAAATTAGAATGTTGAATTCTATCTATGTATCACTATCAAAATAAGTCCTGATCGGAAATTGTTTAGTTCTGTACATTATTGTTTTTGCTTCCGATGTTCATTTTTTTGGCTTGTTTTTGGTTTGTTTTGCTTCTTTTGTTTGTTTATTAGGTATAGTTAAAAGTACCTTTCTACTCATAAAACTGTCCCAAATAGTTTATGTTGTCATTTTTTTTTCAAAGTAAAGTTAACATCTCAGCTCATAAAGCAAACAGGAAAGCAATAAGGTATGTCCAAAAACAAATGCGTGAATGACAAGAACATACTTGTGAATTTTACCTTGAGAAGCAATCATTTCTTTTAATCTTTGTGGGTACAAGCAACTCACCATCCTGCATGAGACGATCGAGAGCGAGTAGAGCAAGCTTCTGAATGATGGCGTATTCCGATTTCAGCATCTCAAGGATTGGTGGAAAACCATCATACTCTCTCACTGAGCCTCTGGCTTGATAATCCTGCAAAAAACAATAATCAACAATTTACAAATAGTCCTGGTTTAATTCTTCTGGTTAGAAATAAACAACGCTTCACAGCAGCAAAAACTTGACATGCTACATTTTAAAAAAATTCCATCTGGATTAAGACTGATATCTTGCATCTAATATTGACAGTCATACAAACAAACACTTGTATAGACAGTGAGCAGGGTTCCTGCAGGGCAGAGCTGATACAATTCAAGGAGTTTTCAAGGACATTTCCAGGACCAAATAAATGCTTTTCAAGGACATGATTTTCCCTGGACGATGCTCTCCTTGCCTAGAATCTCACAACATTCTTCAAGTTCAGAGTACAAAATATCAGCTGTAGCATGGCCAAGAAACTTGGACGTCAGATAGCGTGTCTGAACCTGGCCATCATCCCAAAACCGGACGTGAACGTCAAGTTGGTTTTGTTGAAGCTGCTTATTCAAGCTTAAATCGAACAGAAGAACGTATCCTCCTGTGTGTACTGTATTTGACGGAAAAAAAGGGGGTTGCATTTTTTTTTTAAATAAGACAAGCTGCTGACGAAATGCATAGCCAACAATTTGGAAAAATCAAGTACTTTTCAATGACTATTAAACAAAACTCTATTTTCAAGCACTTTTCAAGGCCTGGAAAAGGTTTTCCAATTTTCAAGGAGTTTTCCAGGGTTCAAGGACTCTGTACGAACCCTGCAGTGAGTATAAAAAAAGTTTCATAACTGACCTATATAGCTATGACCTAATATATCTACACGGTGTGAATTAAGCCAAAGGGGAGAAGAAGAATATCGATTGAGATTTTCAAATTATTAGGCAACTGATTATATATTCCACAGCAAAGCCAGGATACGTCACAAAATGATTTATGAAACAAACTAGTCAAACCTGTTTGCAACAACCACACAAGGGACCAACCAAAAGTGGTCGTCATAAACAGGTGGTTGTTAAGGAAAGGTGATTTTTAAAGAAAATTTCTCATGGATGGTCCATGAGGACTGGTGGTCTTTTAACTGAGAGAGCAGGGCAGGTTCAACTGTATTTTAAGGCTTGCCTGCAAAAGAGTGATTACACACATTTGTTGTTACCCCTACCATGGCCAAACCGCACTAGAAGTACAGTGCAACCCCCTTTTTATGACCTTCAAAATCTAAGAGTCTTAAAAAGGAGGGAGTCTTAAAATGGAGGTACATTTGAGAAAGTTTGAGAAAACAGGGTCTCAAAAGGACATGGAGTTGTAAATTTTTTTTTTTTTTTTTAAAGGGGGGTTCCACTGTACTACCAGCAACATCAATGTGTTTAATACTAACCAGAGCCATCTGCGCCAGAGCCTCAATGCTGTTCTTCTGGACATCTGGGTCTACGGACGACAGGAGTTTGACCAGGGGTTCGATCCCTCCGTTGTCAAAAATGGTGACCTTGCTGGAGAACTCGGTGGCCATATAGGACACAGCCAGGGCAGCAAACTCATTCACCACCAGGTCTCCCACTGAAATTTTTCATTTTCATGTTCATTATTTTATCGTCCCATCATGCTGGGAAATTCGGGTCGCTTCCTCCCAGTGGAAATTAGCTAGCAGCAACAGAGTGGCGCTACCCATGTGTGTGCATGTTTAGATGTAATCAGCTACCTGCATTTATGGCAGAATGACCCGAGGTCTTTTACATGCCACAGTGGTGATATGGGGGTGGAACGTGAATACAGTCTCCGAGTCTGCACATAAAGTTGACCCGTGTCCGTCCCCTCCCGGATTAAAACCCGTGACCTGCAGATCACAAGTCCAGTGCTCTACCAACTGAGCTACTTGGCCCCAAATGCAAAGTATATAAGCACAGATGTACAGAATGAATGTAACAGACTGATGCCTTTACACAACAAAATCACACATGATACTGCCACAGCTATCCATACTCTGAAATTTGTTGTTCAGAAATACAGTGGAACCTCCCTTATAAGGCCTCTGAAAATCATGTCTTAGAAAGAAGGGAGTCTGTCAATGGAGGTAAACTGACACAGGTTATATGATCAATCAATCAATCAATCAATATGAGGCTTATATCGCGCGTATTCCGTGGGTACAGTTCTAAGCGCAGGGATCTTTTTTATTTTTTTATTTTTCTTTTTTTTTTTAGGCAAGAAATATGATCAAGAAATCTCAAAATTCAAGGTCTTAAAAAGGGGGTAGCTAGTCTTAAATTGGCAGGGTTTGAAAGGAGGGTCCCACTGTACAATGAAAAGTCAAGAGTAAATTTCTTTTTGGAAAAAGTCACTATTTTCCAAAAATGTGATATTCTTACTCAAAATGAATGATTTCAAATCACAATAATGGAGAAGATTTTTGTCCAGAGTAGATCGTCACAAAGAAGAACTTTATTTCTCAACTCTCCCATTAAATGGTGAGTTTAAAGGAGCATGAATCAGCATGGATAAAGATTCGAAATTAACGATATGCTTTGTCAACAGCAGGTAAAAAAGGCAAGAGAAGTTCGCACCCTCAGGCTGCAGAAGGTGGATCAGGGCAGGAATGGCTGTGTCTTTCTTCCTCAGGCACTTTCTCACCTCAGCTGAAAAAAAGCAAAAAAGCATGAGTTCGAATTGCTGAATCAATTTCCAAGCTTATTAAAAAAATAACCTAAGACGTAATTCAAAGGGAAAGTGTATGTGTGAGTGTGTGTGTGTTGTGTGTGTGAGAGTGTACACATTCACATATGTTTGCTTGTCCCACATGCCTTATACATTACAAATGCCATACAACACAAACACAGCAACTATTGCTTCACTGTTAACCTCGTCGTTCTTCTTGTTCTTCAGCGTTCGACGATTGTGTCACTGTTGACCTCATCCATATAAACACTTTAAAACTTCATTTTTTTTATAATTCAGCTTGTATTCTGTACCAAAGTTAACACAAACAGTTACTTAAAAAAATAAAAAAAAAAAACTGGTGAAAAATTACATAAAGAAGTCTGCCACTTACGATGTTGACACATAACGCCCAAAGCCATGGTGGCATGACGGCGCACTGTGTGATCTTCTCCCTGCATCAAACGCAGCAGAGGATCCATAGCGTTCAGATCCAGTAACAGCTTCTTGTTCTCCTCACCTACATTCAGGTTCAGAAAAATAGAAAATGGAATTAAATTAAATCATAATGCAACCGAATGTACGATCGAAGCACAACAATCACCTTTAAGCATTAAAGGCCTGGCAGTCAAACAGGGTTGAGAATTTTAGAGCTAATTTAATAGGCCTTGGGTGCGCAAAGGTTCTCAAGAGCTGCATACAAGGAGACAGCAGCAGCCAGACCCCATCACAAAAAGAACTTTACAATTGACAGGTGACAGTCTAGGCAGAGACGTACAAGAAAAGCTGTGTTGCTATCTTCTTCTTCTCTGTCATATGAGCGTTGATGCGTTGAGCTGTCGTTATGCGCCATACATGGCCCAGCTCATCCGGCTTCAGCGTGTTTTTATATCGGAGTGGTCCTTCTCCTAGACTGGTGGCTTTACAGGGCTGTCGAGTCCAGTCTACCCGCCTATTTGGCCATAGCTGGCTGGTTTGTTTATCTGAGGTGACCTTCCCCAGGGCTAGAACTTAAGATGCGGCTCTTGTTCGCATGATGCTCCCGTCATTGGAGACCTGGGGTATTTCTTGAGTGTAACAGTGCCATCTGTTACCCCGCCCCATCCTGTTGGAAGCACCGCCAGTTGGTCCGCGACTGCTTATTCGTCCTGGCAAGCCTGGCTTATTTCGCAGCTAACCTCCATATCTGAAGGCCATCTCACTATCCGCCACCTGTGAACGTGCCTGGTTGGGGGTGGTTGCCCCTACTGTCCCAGGGTGTTGCTATTTAATCACGTTCTTTGTCGGCAGACAACTCTGCAGAGTCTGTTGTGAAGGGTGACGCAGCTAAGTCTGCCTGTCACAAAAGCATTTTGTTGTTGTTGTAAACTGATGGAAGTTCTGTATACTTTTTGGCACTCGGTTACACACAGTAAAAGCCAACTGTCCTGAACGCTCATGGGAATATAGCTTTCATCAAAGCTCTCGTATTCAAGAATAAAACATTGGGTTTGCTCAAGAAATACTGAGTATACAAGACGAAAATTATATCAGCAGACTACAAGTTACCAAATTAAACCATGACAAACATAAAAGTAAAAGAATAGGTCAAAAGCACCTACATTTATCAACAAACTTGTAAATGGCCTCGCATGCTTTGGACTGCACATCTTCTTCTGGACTGTTGAGCATCAACACGACTGTAGCTGCCTGTCTGCTTTCCACCAGGAGAGCATCAAACTGAAACAGAAAACAGAAAATGCCACAGTAAAACTTGCTGCTGTTTGAATATATGGTAACACAGATTGAGCTAAGAAACCTGCTATCTAGATCGCGATGTTGCTGCATATGTACATCTCAACTGCAAATTGCACAATGAGGCTTACGAATAATTTTTAGCCATGAACTGTTTATTTAATTACATTTATACATTTATACATTCATTCAGCCTCTCAGCTCCCATATCCCCCTTTGCCACTCCGCCATACACACATACATAAAGAAACAAATGAGAATATGATCAAACTATAAAACAGAAAATGGGTCGCTCAAAAAAAAATATATATCTATATAACTCACCACATCATCTGGTGGAGGCTTTTCATCTTTCTTGACCTTCTTCCCCATCTTCTATACCTGCAACAAACAATTACATGATGAATCATTGAATGCCAGTATCATGAAGATTCAACGCATTAATTGACAGAAAGCGAGCAAACTCGATCTTCTGATCACCATGGTTTACAATCACGTAAAGTAAAAACCAACCAACAACAAATCAACCCATAAGTAACTCTGGGTGCAGCTGTGAAGGGAATACTGTCAGAATAACCTTACTGTAAAAAAATATTTTGAAAAATATTGTAAAACAAAATGGGTTTGCGTTTCCAGAACAAATATCATCAAAATGACCTTACACAAATTGCATGTATCAGACCAAACATCAGTGCCACGACCTGATAAATCCCGTAACTGATATCGGCTGTCTTTGGAAATTGAATGCCAGGAAACACAAACCGAACAGAAAGATCTCTTGTTGATTTAGCTGGCGTGTGCGAAAACAAAACCACAACTATGCCTACAAACTAAGGTAATGCGTTTCGAAACGATCTGTAATGCATCTATCTACTTCAAGATAATAAATTAGTACCAGTAGAATTTTAGATTAATTACCTGATAAGACACAAATGCAAATCAAAACCCAGATTCTGATATCGCAGGAAGTCGCAATGTGCTGTTTGGACGCTGTTGCTAAATGACGTCACCAGTTCTTGAGCACAAGGACCTGCGACAACTCAGAGAAAAATTAGCTACCCCATGAAAAACTGCTTATCTACCAATGAAATGATGTCCTCGTAGGTCAATAATTAATATATATGATATTATATAAGCTTAGCAATGTTTAGTTCGTCCTGTTCTGCTGTCGCTTTTGGAGTTTGATGCTTCAGGAAAGGACAGTTGCAAGATCTAAAAAGCCCATCTATATGAGAAAAAAAATCTGTCTGATGAAGGATGCTTGATTTTTGTTTATTTTGAAATATTTTTCCTTGTGATACAATGTTAAATAGTTATTCGGATATCTAAAGCGAAATCTCAATACCTATTTACATGCCTAAAACTGACAAGACATGTTTGACCTTTAAATTTGTTTGATGTGTGTGTGCACGGTGTGTGTGTGTTTGTGTGTGTGTGTGTGTTTTTAAATTTCATTTTAAAAAGTTATTTTTAAATTCGTTTGTTCGTTCTTTTATTTGTGTGTTTGTTTCATTGCCTATTGCTTGTTTCCTTGTTTATTTCTGTAACCTGAATGTGTTCGACTAAAACGGAATACTTTTTCTGAAAACTGAAACTGACATGTCACATGAAACTGAGATTAGAGCCGTCAGGATTTCTTTTCCAGTCTGCTCTTAGGAATGCAGCATTGCTGTAGTTTTTCATATTTATTTTCTGATTTATTTATTCATGTATCCATGTATTTGATTCAAACAAAAATGGTACAATAGGTAAAAACACTGTAGTAGTTTTGTCTTGGAGTTGAAAAGGAAATTGACCCGAGAAGTCACAAAACATTTGGAACCCGTGCCCTCTGGGGTTCACGCATGCGCAAGCGAGTGTCATCGATTGGACGACGACGGACGGAGCTGGAGTGGCGTCGAAAATGGCTGAATCGCTGAGAAGACTGGTTAACATCGGGACGTTTTCGGTGCTCCAAGACAAACTGGAGAAATGGATCAGCGATTATTACGTGAGTTTTAAAGTTCCTTGGTTTTGCTCAGCTTTTTTCACTCACCCACATTCACTCTGCCTTTCGATTGCAGTCTCTAAACTGAATGACCGAATTCGATTTCATCGTTTCTAAGGGTCTCTTGCCTTTTATATATATACTGTTACAAAAAGACCGCTTTTATGCAACAATGCCTACCTTTTTCAGCAGATTAGATTCGCTGCCTTTAATATTCACTGAATAGCGTGGTTTATGCATATTTTGATCTGTCAGCAAAGGGTATTTTAAATCATAACAAGAACCACATTACGATAGCCGCGTAAAAAGCGACTGGTTCAGACATGGTTTTCACTCAACTTTATTAGTATAGTGTTTCGCCTGAAGGGGTGAAAGTGTGACAATTGATTACCTACTGTAGGGCAATGACCAGTCGGTGTGAAATTCACACGAATTGTTTTTTCTTCAAGAAAGAATAGCTGGAATTAAAAGTTGACACTTGTTTTCCTTTTTTTGAAACAGCTATATAGTTCATCCCAGGACTTTGTTGACATTAAACTTGTGATGAGTTTTAAGAATGTAATTGTTTTTTAATTGAATTTAGCTTTTCTTTTTCTTATCACTTTTCCCCTTCAAGTTCAAACCTACTTTCTTGACTGAGGAGAAACGTGTCATTACGTCCAGCTGTTGCAAAGATGATTGTAGCAATTAATCTAATTTTTAAAGTATTGCTGTTCATTACTAAATTATAGTCACAATTAATTAAGATCTTCTTTCGACTTCATGTTTGCACAAAATTGTTTATGTATTCGAGTTTGTTTGATTCATGTGTGAAAAATTATAAATAATGAATAATGATAAATAACTTAATAAGTACTTGTTCATTTGACATTTATGTTTCACTGTTTGTAGAAAAGTTTGAACTCAGGCAGGCAGTCCTGTTATTCTCCAATATACTTCCTCCAGCTCATACATTTCTTTGTCAGTTTGTGGCACTGAAACTGTGAAAGTGATCGTGTTTTATTTTTTAACATAAACACATTTTTGTCAAGTAAACTCTCGTCATGTTATAGCACAATTAATGCCTGTAATTTCTCAAAGTCTTTCAGTTCGTTGTCCCTTGTGAAAGTCTTAGTGATACCTTGGTCTGTCAAAGAAGACAAAAGCCTCCACTGTAAATTGTCACCTCGTAGAATATGTTAATCAACTTAATGCCATGATCTACTTAATGCCATGATCTTACTCCAGAGAGCACATGCATGAATTATTCATGATTCTATAAAGAGTGAAATGAAACTAGTAGGCTTAGCTGTCGCATGAATTCCACAGTCAGATATTATTGTCCTGCTAACATAATCACACATTCAGCATACATCTTTTTATGTTGCTTTTTTCATGCGAAGTTGATAAACATGTCTAGCTGTTCGTTTCTGTGCCAGAGGGGAGAGGTCAGGCACATATTGTTGGTAGCAATGAATGGCCTATTCTTTGCCATTTCTGCGTAGCACGCATTTCATTGTCCGTCGAATGAAATAATCCTTTTTTCTCCTCAGAGTTGTGGGGTGTCAGGTTTATAAATCTGTGCTTGTGTATGGTAGGGTTTTGCCCCTCCATACCTACATACGTCATTGAAGGGGTACGATATCTTATCACAATGAGTCATTTCCAGGACCTTTAATTGCACAGACAAAAGAGTGGAAAAGTGAAGACACGCTCTGACTTGTTTGATTCTTCTTTTGAATGGTTTGGCATTTAGCACTCACCTGAGCTTTTATCTTGAAAGTTTCTTCAGTTTATCAGCCATGAAGATATAAAGCTTCACGTTCATAAATCAAGCTTCGGTTGGTTTTAAATTCCAAAGTGTTTACTGACCAATATCAATTATCATCCTTATAAATTATATGAATGTTCAAATTTGAAAGTCTTGTTTAAAATTCATGGAGAACACGATGAAACGATAGCATGTTACATTATTAATCAGTGTTTAAAAATTGTGCCCCCAATCGCCCCCCCCCCCCCCAAAAAAAAAAGAAAGAAAGTTATTTTTCTCAAGTTCAAAAACATCTGTGCCAGGTTAAATGTCCACTCAGCAACAAGTATTGACTAGATTTCTTAAGTTCTTAAAGTTCTTTGCACCAAGTTATGCCTGAAATGGCATCACATTGGCACCATTCCATGGACTTAAACAGCTTGGGATAGGTTTAGAGGTAAACTTCATTTGATCACACTGTCAACAGGGGGAGTGTAAATTGTATTTTGATAAGGACCATTGACTAGTGTGGAAACTGGAATAGTTTGCCTGAGGCGCTGCTTTGCGTAGTGTTGATAAGAATTTCAGTTTGCTGTACATGTATAAGCTATTCTGTAGAGTTTGGCCTGCATAACCTATCTTAATATACTGCACACTGTTGGTGCCTCTCGTAATGCTAATAAATTATGAACAAGCTGGGGTCTTGCATCATTGCACGCCTGCCTACATTAAAAGTTTAATTGAGGAAAAGCATGTCTTATAATCCTGCAGTACTTTTTTTCTCTGTCTAGCTCTGTCTTTTTTCTGTGTGTGTACTCTGCTGCTCTTTTCCTTTACACGTCGACATGAAGCGCGTCTGCAGTTTGAAACGGTGACGCACCCTTTTCCCCCTTTTCAATTTTCTTCTCCTCCTTCTCTGTATAATTTTCCCCTGCCAAGGACAACTTTTTGAGTAGAGTCAGTGGACAAAAACTTTTTTGTTCTGTTTGATTGTAAAGGTGATTGCTAATTCTGTTTAATATACACACAGCAAAAACTCTTTCCAAGAAAGGGGATCTACTTAAATCTGCTCACCAGAGCGCAATTTTCCCCTGCCCAGGAACAACTTTGTTGTTGTGTGAATACAATGTAGACTATCAATAAGGAGAAGCAGGGGGAGGGGGGTGAGGAAGGAGATCAGGGGTGGGTTTGCGTGCAGACCGAATTGTTACAAGTTGTAATTAGCTCTGTGATCACAAAAGAACAGGGCAGTCACTCCCGAGAATAACCTAATTCCAGATAATAGCTGATGTGTATAATATTTCATGTAGGTCGTGGTGTAATCCAAGCATACACTATTGGCTTGGTTGAGTAAACACCCCCTGGGGCATTTTGAACTTGGCAAGAGGTTTTGCATGCTTCATTGGCTCTTAATCTTGGTGTTAGCAGCTTGTATTAATAAATGACGTGGAACAATTGTTTTCTTCTGAAGGGTTTGCTTTTATCATAATGTTTCAAAATATTGACATGGATTAACACTGTAAAGGAAATTATGACACCCCGCTGGTCAGTGCAAGTGATAAGATACTTTATTGCAGTTTAGGTGAGCTTTCAAAGTGTATTTCTTGTGAAAATAACTTATACAGTGAAGTCCGGATGTAGTGATAGCCCTCGGGACCAATTTTTGTATCACTACATCCGGACTATCATTACACCAGGACGTCCGGTTATAGTGATATTTTTGTAGGTTTTATCACTACATCCGGACGTCCGGTTATAGTTCTATTTTTGTAGGTTTTATTACTACATCCGGCCAATCGCTTGTAGTTGTAGTGATATCTTCAAAGCTTTTATTGCTACATGCGGCGGCACATTATTTTGGTAAACTCAATAGCCTCAAGGCAGTAACAAGGTGATTTTGGAACCACTATTGATTTCGTTTTGTGACGTTTCTTCTGTCGTCTTTGTCAGGCTTGCAAATGTCCTGTGTTATTAACCTACCCCCGTCCTGGCAGTTCAACAGCCGGTGTGTGTGTGTGTGTGTGCGTGCATGTGTGCGTGCGTGTGTGTGTGTGTTTTAGAGAGAGAGAGAGAGAGAGAGAGAAGAGGGCCACTTAGAAATAAGGGTTAAATGAAAAATTGTCAGATCAATTTTCCGCTTCAGGGTAAGGACAGTGTGTGGCTGGCTTTTGCTCGCCATTTTGGTAAAGGGAGATTACTCTCGAACATTATCACTTCAGCCGGACTTTAGCTTCCCCGGGACTTGAAAATAGTATCACTACAAGCGGACTATCACTATATCCGGACTGAAAAATATCACTACAACCGGACTAAGTTAACAAAGAACATGAACAACTGGGACCGGGACCCAGAAATTCTATTACTACAGCCGGACTATCACTATATGGGTCTATCACTACAGCCGGACTTCACTGTAATAATTAATTTGTCTTTTTACATTTAGTCAAGTTTTGACTAAATGTTTTAACGTAGAGGGGGGAATCGAGACGAGGGTTGTGGTGTATGTGTGTGTGTGTGTGTGTCTGTCTGTGTGTGTGTGTAGAGCGATTCAGACCAAACTACTGGACCGATCTTTATGAAATTTGACATGAGAGTTCCTGGGAATGATATCCCCGGACGTTTTTTTCATTTTTTCGATAAATACGTCATATCCGGCTTTTTGTAAAAGTTGAGGCGGCACTGTTAGTATGCAAGCCAGATAGGCCTACCGTGCATCCCCCCCAGGGGTTGGCAAGACTGGTCTAGAAATGATCCCTAGAGTATCCTGAACACGAAACAAAAACTTTAACAGCAAAAAGTTGGGATGCTTAGGAGTTACAGCCCTTGACGTAAGGGTACCCTCTTGTGCGCTTACTGCGGCCGTTCGAAGTTTACTGTGAATCAGCTGCTGTAAATGAACAAGAAATCATGTTCTTTTGATCCCAATTTTTTTAATTTAGTTGTCAGTGAACCTGGTAGAACCTTGAGTAATCTCTGTTATTGGTCAACAGTTTGGCATCAGTAGTGCCTGTGTCACGATACGAGATTTAACCCCCGAAATGAGTTTACCCTCCGAAGTTCCACTTTGTACAAAAGTAGCAGATATTCTGTATAATTTCGACTGTTAAACAGTATAAATCGGCTCTAAACGACATTGTGGTAGCTGTAAAGACATCGCAGTACAATAGTGCGTCTCCATTGATTAAAAATTAACAAAATATTACTGCCCAGGTCGGCCATTGCTTGCAACATGTGCCGCCATTGCTCGTCTTCGCTAAAATTCCAATTTCAAGGGCTTTGTGGACTATTGTAACCTGTGTTGTATCCACAGGTACGACAATGTCGTTCATAGACAATTTATACCGTATAACAGTCGAAATTATTCAGAATATCTGCTACTTTTGTACAAAGTGGAACTTCTGAGGGCAAACTAGTTACGGGGGCCGGGCCGGTGTCTCGTGACACCTGCCTTATGCATTTTTCGCGGTTCACATAGGATTTCATTTCTTGTACACTAAAATTGGAGATCAAGTTGTCTTGTTTGATGTGTTTTTCATAAAGTAATATGTGTCGGTTAGCATCAGATCATGTATAGAGGGTTGGTCACAGTTTACTTTGCTACAGTCAATATCCTTCATCTACCCTCAAAATCCAGATTTAGACAAAATCTGCAACAAGAGGAGCCTCCACGCACGACACTGTCGCACAGCTGCTGGATGACAAAGGCACGAGTGACTTCTTCAGAGACTATAAACAGTATAGAGAAGATGTCAGGCAAGGAAAACACGGGAAAACTCCCCAGTTCTGGATGTCCTATATGGACCACATCTGGCATGTACTGTCTCTCTTGTATGCTGTGAAAGCGAATGACTTTGAGTTGTATGCCCAGTGCTTATTGGCGATGCCTGATCTTTTCTTCAGCTTTGGGGGACAAAACTATGCAAGGTACCTCACCTTCTTTGGACTCTTCATCGCCAACATTGAGCTCTCACACCCAGGTTCCACCGAGCTGCTTAAGCAAGGGGCATTCAGCGTGGCAAGGTCTTTCGTTCCTGGCAACAGATGTGCCGTTGACAAAACTATGGAGGAGACGTTTATGCGCAATGCGAAGAGCAAAGGAGGAGCAGCCGCAGCTGGTGCAGGTCTCACTGGAATTGCTTCAAACTATCCAGCCTACCAAAAGTGGGTGAGGACAACCCACCAAAGAACAAAGTACATGCAAGTGACTATGGGCATGGCTGGAATGACAAAGGATAGTGAACTGGACACTCAACACCGTGACCTTCGTACAACAGAAGTCACCAGGAGTGAAAAGAGTGTGGCACGAACACTTGCTGCAGTAGAAAGCTTCACCAACCCGTTTGAGGTTCATGACAAAGAGAAACTGATCATGCTGTCATCAGGTGCCACAGTACCTGCTGAAATCGAGAAGGATGTCCTACGTGCAGAAGCAGCAGGCAGAAGCGAGAAGGAGAAGTTCATCACTGAGAGACTAGAAACCGGAGAACATTTCTTCGAGCCAGTGAAACGTCTCAAGCTGAAAGTCATGGCAGACACGTCAAAAAGAGTCACACTCAAGTCAACTCAAAACAAATTGACTGAATATAAGCACCAAGGAAATGTGGCCTTCCAACTTCTCGTGAAGTCTCAGGAAGGCGATCTGAACATGGATCTGAAAGAGCTCATTTTTCATTTTCATTTTTCATTTTCATTACTTTATTGTCCCATCGCTGGGAAATTCAGGTCGCTTCCTCCCAGTGGAAAGCTAGCAGCAACGGAGTCGCGCTACCCAGGTGTCTGCGTGTTTAGGTGTATTCAGCCACCTGCACTTATGGCAGAATGACCAAGGTCTTTTACGTGCCATTGTGATGACACGGGGGTGGGACATGGCTTCCGTCTCTGGGTCTGCACATAAAGTTGACCCGTGTCCGTCCCGGCCCGAATTCGAACCTGCGACCTTTCGATCACAAGTCCAGTGCTCTACCAACTGACCTATCAGCTGACTCCAGTCCCTTACAGCCTTGGGACAGCAGACAGTTATTTGGCTAAGACTGACAAGAGCGCTGCTTTTCACTATCTGACGAAGACTGTGGAAGACGCTGTTCAAGGGCAAAGGCAAAGTGAAGGCTGTGAAGGTTCTGCAGCAGAAGCCAGCATTTGTGAAGACGCTCGCTCAGCTTGGCAACACGTGGGACATGCAGGATGAAATAATTGATGACTTGGAGTCCTTCACATGCTGTATCTATGGCAGGTCACGATTCAGCAAGGTTAATGAGCTGAGGCATCACTTGCTGAAAGAGAAGTGTGGCGAAGAGGTGGTAAATGCCAGTCAGAATGTCGACTTGGCTACTTTGCCACCTTCTCGACGCAGTCTGAAGCAACATATTCGCCGCTGCAACTATCAAGTGGCCATCTGGAAGCGAGGTGACCAGTCTGTGCCAGACATTCCTAACCCCACAGAAGGTCATGGCTGGGTGATGAACAATGGCATTTTAGAGCCACTCTGGACAGAAGAGGAAGAAGAGCTGACCTTACCCCAGACTGTCATTGACGATCTCCTCAATGATGTCCCTGACTCAGATGCGGAAGAAGAGGAAGACGACACAGAGTGCTTCTTGCAGAATGGCCTGGATGACTCCAGCTCAGAAGACTCTGATTAAAATTAAAAACACTGAACAATACTTCGTGTGATTGCTTGTTCATTTACAGCAGCTGTTTCACAGTAAAATTTGAACGGCCGCAGTAAGTGCACGAGGGGGCACCCTTACATCAAGGGCTGTAACTCCTATGCATCCCAACTTTTTGCTGTTTTTTTGTTTCGTGTTCAGAACACTCTAAGGAACATATTTAGGCAAGTCCCGTCAACCCCTGGAGGGGTGCATGGTAGATTTCTTGTTCATTTACAGCAGTTGATTCACAGTAAACTTCGAACGGCCGCAGTAAGCGCACAAGAGGGTACCCTTACGTCAAGGGCTGTAACTCCTAAGCATCCCAACTTTTTGCTGTTAAAGTTTTTGTTTCGTGTTCAGGATACTCTAGGGATCATTTCTAGACCAGTCTTGCCAACCCCTGGGGGGGGTGCACGGTAGGTATACTTGGCTTGTGGACTATGTCACACCCTCATTTTTGACTCACATGCGAAGCAAAAGTGAGTCTATGTACTCACCCGAGTCGTCCGTCCGTCCGTCCGTCCGGAAAACTTTAACGTTGGATATTTCTTGGACACTATTCAGTCTATCAGTACCAAATTTGGCAAGATGGTGTATGATGACAAGGCCCCAAAAAACATACATAGCATCTTGACCTTGCTTCAAGGTCAAGGTCGCAGGGGCCATAAATGTTGCCTAAAAAACAGCTATTTTTCACATTTTTCCCATTTTCTCTGAAGTTTTTGAGATTCAATACCTCACCTATATATGATATATAGGGCAAAGTAAGCCCCATCTTTTGATACCAGTTTGGTTTACCTTGCTTCAAGGTCAAGGTCACAGGAGCTCTTCAAAGTTGGATTGTATACATATTTTGAAGTGACCTTGACCCTGAACTATGGAAGATAACTGTTTCAAACTTAAAAATTATGTGGGGCACATGTTATGCTTTCATCATGAGACACATTTGGTCACATATGATCAAGGTCAAGGTCACTTTGACCCTTATGAAATGTGACCAAAATAAGGTAGTGAACCACTAAAAGTGACCATATCTCATGGTAGAAAGAGCCAATAAGCACCATTGTACTTCCTATGTCTTGAATTAACAGCTTTGTGTTGCATGACCTTGGATGACCTTGACCTTGGGTCAAGGTCACATGTATTTTGGTAGGAAAAATGTGTAAAGCAGTTCTTAGTGTATGATGTCATTGCTAGGTTTAGTTACCCTAAAGGTCGAGGTCAAGCATGTGAGTCGTATGGGCTTTGCCCTTCTTGTTCAATCAAATTGATGAACTTTTGGCCAAGCAATCTTCGACGAAGGCCGGACTTCGGTATTGCATTTCAGCTTGGTGGCTTAAAAATTAACTAATGACTTTGGTCATTAAAAATCTGAAAATTGTAAAATAAAAAAAACGATCCAAATTTACGTTTATCTTATTCTTCATCATTTTCTGATTCCAAAAACATATAAATATGTTATATTCGGATTAAAAACAAGCTCTGAAAATTAAAAATATAAAAATTATTATTAAAATAAAATTTCCGAAATCGATTTAAAAACAATTTCATCTTATTCCTTGTGGGTTCCTGATTCCAAAAACATATAGATGTGATATGTTTGGATTACAAACACGCTCAGAAAGTTAAAAAGAATAGAGATAAAGAAAAAGCGTGCTGCAATCCTCAGTCTCAGCGCAACTATACTACCCCGCTCTTCTTGTCAATTTCACTGCCTGTGCATCGAGCGGTGGACTGACGATGCTACGAGTATACGCTCTTGCTGTAAAAATGCAGTGAGTTCAGTTTCATTCTGTTAGTTCGACAGCTTGACTAAATGTTGTAATTTTGCCTTACGCGACTTGTTCTGGTTTACTGTGGTCCTTTCTAATTGCTTTCATGCAGCTCCCACTTTCGATGCAGTTGGACTGGGCGTAATTGGTAGGATCAAGAGTGTTTTAATGTGGACGCATGCTTATATTGTGATTTAAATAATCATGCATTGATATGACTTTGTCTTTTGATAAATTGTGCATATAATTGTAACTTAAGATTCAATTAGAAGACTTTGAATTAAAGTGTTTTACTTAATTGTTTGTTTCAGGTAAATTCTTGTGACCAGAACTCGGCAAGATGTTGCGAGATCATTGAACTGAACGCCAAAGTGCAGGGGCAGCTGTTCAAACTACTAAGCCTGTGTGCCCAGGAAGGTATAAAGTTCATTCACCCAGTCGGCCTTTCTGGTTAATTCTCGATAAAATGCAATCATCTATATTTTCGCTGTTCCTCCACTGTTTCGAAACCACATGTCTTTGATAATGAAACTGAAACAGCTATGAAAAGCGATTTAGTTTCATTTTCTGCATTTTTATGATGAATGACCTTGTTTCGTTATTAATCTCAATGACACTAGCTTGTTTTTTTCCCTTTTTTCTCAATTAGTTTATCGTATTTTTAAGAAGTGTATGCATGCTCGCCTGCAGCTGCCCACACCAGGATAATTACTGATGGCTTTTAATAACTTATATTGGCAAATTTAATTATTTTTATTTTTTCTTCTATGCTGAAAGGCAATCTCTTGTAAAACATGCGCTTACCATTTCCAGGTGGTCTGTATGGTGGCACAAACATCATCAAGTCCCGGCTGTTGCCATGGCTGGGTCAGAACTTCTTTACCTCAGGCGGGGCGGTCACTGCGGACACCTCGCTCTCCGTGCTGGCTGAGGCTGCGGCCAAGGACCGTGAGCTGGCCGACCTTCAGGACATGTATGAGAAGTCCATGAACGAACTGGAGGCGGACCTGAAGGACTTCCAGGTGGAGAACCAGGACCTCAAGGATGAGTATGTGGTTTAATGAAATCTTAATTGGTATTGTATTATTTTAAGTGCCTTCTTCCCTGACATTTTCCTGGAATGTAGCTCGACATCTTTCCTTGAGCAGTTTCCTGAGAGGCATTAAGGCCCAAAACAATGATATGTGTGTTTCTGATGATAAGGCCAAAAATATCAGGGTTTGTAGGTCGGTAACTTTGTTTGTTTGGTCTTGTTTATTGAGGTTTGCTTTTTATTTACACAAGCCGGCACATTTAGCTCTTTATTGACTGGAACTCGTGCGAGCTGTGTCTGTGTTTCTTGGCCTTATTGGTAGTGTATTTCATTAAGCGCCATCTTCCCCATTGTTTCCTGGAATGTGGCTCGACCGGTTTCCTTATGCAATTTCCTGAAAGACAGTCAATATATACCATACACATACTATCCACTGGCAAGAAGAGAGTGTGTGAAGCTCAGATACGATTCTTTGGTCTTTAGCTGCTTAAAACAATTACAAAATTAATCAGCCAAATTAATTGCATTCTTTGTTTTGACTGATGCTATTGAAATGCCATTGCTATTTGGTAATACAGTGTTACCTGCGATGTGAGGCCCCTCTGATGAGTGGACACCTGCCATGGAAGGACACCTTCTGTAGTTCCTTTGTCTATAATTTTGACCGAAATATACCTGTCATTGACAGGCCACCTGCTTTGTAGAAACACTTTTAACTGGTCTCAGGGACGTCCTTTTATTGCAGGTACCTGTGTATTTAAGACTTTTAAAGAAGGGCAGTGATGGAGTGTGTTCTGTTGTTGTACACTACATTGGGGTGTGCACGTTAAAGATCCCACGATTGACAAAAGGGTCTTTCCTGGCAAAATTGGTTAAGCATAGATAAAAGATGTCCACCAAAATACACGTGTGACTTGGAATAATAGGCCGTGAAAAGTAGGATATGCGCCGAAATGGCTGCGATCTGCTGGTCGATGTGAATGCGTGATGTAAATTGTGTAAAAAAAAATCCATCTCACATGGCATAAATAGATCCCTGCGCCTTGAGTCCGAGTCTGGAGATACGCGCGCGATATAAGACGTCATATAACGTAATGTGTAGAGGAAAACTAATCTGCAATGATTTGTTACCTTTCTTTCTTTCTAGACTGCAGGAGACAAAGATCGAGCTTGACCGCAGCATGCGTTCGTCCACCAGTGACAAGATGTTCACAGAACTGGAGGTTAAGGACCTCAAACGCAAGTGAGTCAGGGTTTGAACCTTTTGTTTTCGTCAAGCAATTAATTGTTATCATGCAAACACTAGAGACTATATTTTTGGCTTGTCTGAATGTGGCTCCAGGCAGCTATCTCTGGGAGAAAGAATGGAAAGCCGAGCTTTACTGTTGATGTTATTTTCAACGTCATTTGTGTTTGTTTTGTGTTTCTGGGCTGTCCTATTTATAATTTGTTCTCAGGGATAGCTTTTCTCTTACTTTTTGTACAGTGGAATCCTCCTTTTAAATCTGTGAAAATCAGTCTTAACCCCTTCACTGCCACAGTATAACAGCATTTTGGTATTGCTGTGTGCCAGGGCAAAATTTCGCTTTCTTCGGTAGGTTCACTAATCTGTTCACTGCTCGATCATTTATTGAGATATCTCTTAGATCTTTGGCATGTGTTTAGCTTATACCCTTGGCTATTATAGGATGACATGATCATTGGACTTTGTTTGTGATTGTTATAGTAAAAATTGATATAATGACCATTTTTGTCAAAAATTACAGTTTCCGGACTTACACACACACACATTGCAGCACGTAAAACCACACAAAACACTGCTAAAACTGGTGTCAAACATCAGGTACTCACATTACAGCCCATAAAAGTATTCTTCTGTGTGGTAATCCATAAATCACTTCTTGTAGAGCTTCCAGAACACTGTATCACTTGAAAACAGGTCTACGAGTTGAGGTCCGACTTTCGGCCGCCATTGTGAATGGCGGCTGAATGCTATAGTCGGTTCTACATTTGTAACACAGTTTTCAACACGTGGTAGTAACTTATCCGAACGGTCTATGGGAAAGAACTGTGTTTAGAACCCCTACAAGTACTTGGACAGTGGTTACCTCCCATTTAGTTTTCAGAAATGTCCTGAAATGTTGTTGACACAAATCCCACGTACGAGATACGGTTATGGGCGTACGACAAACCGAAAATGACCACGTATTACATACGGGGTGGGCAGTGAAGGGGTTAAAAGAAAGAGAGAGACTGAAAATTGATGTTAAATTACATGGGCATCACCATGGGAAGAAAATCCTGAGAGCGGCTCTTGAAAAGATGGAGGTCGATCTGCAGTTGTGGGGGGGGGGGGGGGGGGATTTGGGCTTAGAGGGCGATTCCACTGTATTAGCCTGTATCCTCTCATCCCTGTGTAACAGTACCTGTTTTATGTACAATATGGTAATTGTAATTCATGTCATAATTTTCTTGCTGTTCATTTTTTCAATTTTTTTTTTATCTCTTTCTTGTGTACAGTAGGTACATGCACTATCCAGTGCAGCATAATAAATCAAAATTACGGAAAATGTTTGTCATGGTAACCTCAATGTTTCTTTTTCAGACATGTGGATTTTAAGGAAAAACGTCCTGGGTAATGCAGATGGTAGAAATATAGTGCTTTTCAGTTTTAAATGCTTACGTTGTTCTCAACGACAGCATCAGATTTTTCAGTATGATTTAATGCTTTTGTTTTACACCAGAAAGTACGAATGGGAATGTGATGACGCATTTAAGAGAATGGATTCATTGGTTTTTTACCCATCAGATGTGATGTTTTTTCAAGTTTGGAGAACAGATTTATGTGAATTAAAGATTAAACTACAGTGGAGTCCGGGTACAACGAATCTCAAGGGAGATCAATTTTAGTTCGTTATATCAGTAATTCGCTGTAGAGTTTTCAACTCTAAATGGCCTCAAGACAAGTTTTCCCACTCACCTTCAAATGATCGTCCCATCGATCTTTCCTTGGAGAGTACAATCTCTGCATGTTTTCAACAGCTTCATAATATAATCCATAGAGAGGCATAGTTCAAATGTTCACTTTACTGTAATTTTAGAAGTAAAATTTAAAAAGTCGTGTAAAAGCATGTACCGTATTTTCCGGGTAATAAGGGGCGACTTTTTTCCTGGAGTGTATCAAAATAGGATAAAAATCAAAGAGACCGCCTGAGTACCAGTCAAACAACTGGCCATGTTTCCTCTCTAGACATCAAAGAAACTGACCGCCCATAGGTTAAACTCGGTCACTGACCCGGTGCAGGGAGTGCTACCCTGGCCATATTTCCTCTCAAGGCATCAAAAAGACCGCCGCCCCCCCCCCCCCCCCCCCCCCCCAAGTAAAAAACTGGGTCATTGACCCCGGGAAGAAGGTCCTGTCTGTTGACAAGGCCACCCAGCTGTCACAAAGGACCTGCCTTTGATCTCAGCACACACCAGTGTTTCTTCTCAGGCATGAAAGGAGACTGACTCTCTCCTAGATCATAGATCTTCTTCTTCTCTTCTTCTTCGTTCGTGGGCTGAAACTCCCACGTACACTCGTGTTTTTGCACGAGTGGAATTTTACGTGTATGACCGTTTTTACCCCGCCATTTAGGCAGCCATACGCCGCTTTCGGAGGAAGCATGCTGGGTATTTTCGTGTTTCTATAACCCACCGAACTCTGACATGGAATACAGGATCTTTTACGTGCGCACTTGGTCTTGTGCTTGCGTGTACACACGAAGGGGGATAAGCCACTAGCAGGTCTGCACATAAGTTGACCTGGGAGATCGGAAAAATCTCCACACTTAACCCACCAGGCGGCCGCGGCCGGGATTCGAACCCTCGACCTTCCGATTAGGAGGCCGACGTCTTACCACCACGCCACAGCGCCCGTCGGATCATAGATAAAACTCGGTCATTGACCCCGGTCCAGGAAGTGTTTCCTCTCTCAGATATGACAGGGGAACCACCTCTCATAGCTAAAACTGGGTCATTGACCCCTGGGAAGAAGGTCAGTGTCTATGATAAACAAGGCATCACAATGGACCTGCCTTTGATCTGGCCGCACACATATTTCCACTCTGTATTCTTCCTTTGATCTGCGGCTTATTTTCATTCTTCGACGGTTTGTTACCGGTATACTTTTACTTGTGTTTGTGTATTTTTGTCTTTGGAGACAATTATTGACATCAGTTCGTTGTAGCCTTGTGACTTTTAGAGACAAAATGGCTCTGGGGCGATGAAAACGTGTTTGTTAAAAGAGGGGTTCGTTATGCAAATGAGTTCAAAAGGTTCGATGTAGCCGGAAAGTAACAAGTAAGAAATAGAAGGCTGTCTGCCGGGAAATCAATGGCAGTTCGTTAAAAGCGGGATTTCTTTATAACCGGGTTCGTTATAGCTGGACTCCACTGTATCACTTCTTGCATTCTGTTTGCAGCGTTTGCAAGTCCAACATCATAGATGTTGCACAGTATCAAGTACAACGTTTCTCTATTTCAGACAGTGAACAATAGTATCTGGGATTTAAGTGAAATCTTTCACATGGCTGCAGGATTTTATGGCAGGGAATTAAGCTCACAGTAACTGACAGCCCTGTCAGAATAACTATCACCTTTAATAGTTGACTCTGAAACAGAAAGAAGTACAGTGGTACCTCAAGTGTTGTCCCATTCGATGAGATGACACCAGTCCCATTGAAAGACATTTTGTGTTTTCCTTTGTCTGATATTGTGATGATAAAGCAAGAATGTTGCAAGGATTCATTTTCTGTGAAAAAATTGCTTCAACGGCTGTGCAAAAGCACATACATTTTTCCGAGTTTTAGGCAGTCCTTCATGCCCTGCACCGTTCTCCTACTGTGAAAACGTTTTGGCATTTCTGCCTAAATGGTGACAAAAGTTGTCAGTTTGAATTAAGTTGGAATGTTCATGAAGCATTTTTATTGCTGATGCCCAGTGAAGCCCCTGGCACAGTATTCCTCTCATGAAAAGTTACCAGGAATGTAGGGCCTCTTGATTGGGTTGAGGATGTTCTAATTGGGATGACACAGGTACCACTGTACTTGCTGTGAGCTCACATCTTTCTTCTGCTTCTAAAATCTATTTCTAATTGGGTTGAGTGTTTACTTACTCCACCGTTGTCGTAATTTCTCTCAGACTAGCAGAGTTCGAGGAGGAGAACAAAGCTCTGCATTCCAAAGCAGGCTTGTTAAACGATTACCAGTCAGAGGTCAGACGCTTGAGGGACGACATAGGCCTCTTGACCACTCGGCGAGACCGTCTGGTCACTTCCCCACCGCCACTCAAGCTCTCCCCCAGGCTCTCCCCTCGGTTCTCTCATCTGTCCAGCAAACTGCTTGACTATGATAACACTGATTGGTAAGGTGGCCTCGCCGTCGCGGTAACCAACCTTTACTCAGTGGCTAAAATCTCACACTTTAGTTTCTTTGCCGTCGTACGTAAGCTTGTTTGCAGTTTTCTGATCCATGCAGTGTCCTTCTTGCTTGCTCTTGGTGATCTACTTAGGCATGACTTTTGTTCTTTGTCAACTGTATTTCTTATCTAATGTGTTGACCAGGGATGTTGCGTTGCGAAGATTAAATTTCTTTGGTAAATTTGACGATAAAGCCATGAAAGTTTCGTAATTTTTCAGAAATTGAAGACAGTCCTTGACGTCAGTTCTTTCCCACACATGCAGAAAATAGTTTGACAGATTTGTTAAAATCACTGGAAAGTTCTGGGCGATTTGAAAAAAGTTGGGGCATTTTGTCAACTGCGGACACCAACAGCATCTCTGGTCGACTGAAGATTCGTGTGTGGTTATACTTTTTTCAGCTGCTGTTCATGTCTTGGCTGAGTCTTTCAGAAGGCCGCTGCAAACTTATACTGAGTCTTAACTAAAAGACATGCTTGCAATCTTTCTCACATTTTCTTCACCCTCTGGCAGGTAGAGAAGATGAAAACTAGATAAAATTATGCAGACTTCATGTTCTTCGAAAGATAAATTTAATGTATGCGCCTGTTCTAACCAATTCTGAAGTCCTTTAAAGCAGTGTCAGAGCTATAAATGCTGTTGAAAAGGCTGTTTCTTTAAAATATAGAATTTAGTTTAGATAGGTAATATTGCAAGGTGTTAGAATACTAATTAGACATTTTTTCTGTATGTAGTCTGTAAATTCACCTGTCAGTGGAAGAAACAGATCTAATGTCTTTCTTTTTTTTAATCTTTTATTCATTTTGTTTGTTTGTTATAAAACCTAGAGATGGATTAAGTAGTACACTGTATTATAACAAATGGAATATTTAAATGCATTTTTTAGGAACAGATTTTTTATTGTAGAGACAGTAGTCTGCTAAAAGATGAAGTTGATTTTGTTCTCTTTTTACATCAGTCAAGTTTTGACTAAATGTTTTAACATAGAGGGGGGAATCGAGACGAGGGTCGTGGTGTGTGTGTGTGTGTGTGTGTGTAGAGCGATTCAGAGTAAACTACTGGACCGATCTTTATGAAATTTTTCATGAGAGTTCCTGGGTATGATATCCCCAGACTTTTTTTCATTTTTTCGATAAATGTCTTTGATGACGTCATATCCGGCATTTTGTAAAAGTTGAGGCGGCACTGTCACACCCTCATTTTTCAATCAAATTGATTGAAATTTTGGCCAAGCAATCTTTGACGAAGGCCGGACTTTGGTATTGCATTTCAGCTTGGAGGCTTAAAAATTAATTAATGACTTTGGTCATTACATATCTGAAAATTGTAATTAAAAATATTTTTTATAAAACGATCCAAAATTACGTTTATCGTATTCTTCATCATTTTCTGATTCCAAAAACATATAAATATGTTATATTCGGATTAAAAACAAGCTCTGAAAATTAAAAATATAAAAATTATGATCAAAATTAAATTTCCGAAATCGATTTAAAAACAATTTCATCTTATTCCATGTCTGTTCTTGATTCTAAAAACATGTAGATATGATATGTTTGGATTAAAAACACGTTCAGAGAGTTAAAAAGAATAGAGATTTAGAAAAGCGTGCTATCCTCCTCAGCGCAACCGCTACCGCGCTTTTCTGGATTGTTAATTTCACTGCCTTTGCCACGAGCGGTGGACAGACGATGCTACGAGTGTACGGTCTTGCAGAAAAAATGCAATGCGTTCAGTTTCATTCTGTGAGTTCGACTGAGCTTGACTAAATGTTGTATTTTCGCCTTACGCGACTTGTTTAATTCTTCCTATGTCATTTAGGAAAAAACGAACATTTTGAAACTAGTGACATATTAGGCCTGATGTTAAATGGTCTAATTGTTGCCGTAAATATGTGGTCAGTTCAGATAACCATTCCTGTACATTTTTGACTCACATGCGAAGCAAAAGTGAGTCTATGTACTCACCCGAGTCGTCCGTCCGTCCGTCCGTCCGTCCGTCCGTCCGTCCGGAAAACTTTAACGTTGGATATTTCTTGGACACTATTCAGTCTATCAGTACCAAATTTGGCAAGATGGTGTATGAAGACAAGGCCCCAAAAAACATACATAGCATCTTGACCTTGCTTCAAGGTCAAGGTCGCAGGGGCCATAAATGTTGTCTAAAAAACAGCTATTTTTCACATTTTTCCCATTTTCTCTGAAGTTTTTGAGATTCAATACCTCACCTATATATGATATATAGGGCAAAGTAAGCCCCATCTTTTGATACCAGATTGGTTTACCTTGCTTCAAGGTCAAGGTCACAGGAGCTCTTCAAAGTTGGATTGTATACATATTTTGAAGTGACCTTGACCCTGAACTATGGAAGATAACTGTTTCAAACTTACAAAATTATGTGGGGCACATGTTATGCTTTCATCATGAGACACATTTGGTCACATATGATCAAGGTCAAGGTCACTTTGACCCTTATGAAATGTGACCAAAATAAGGTAGTGAACCACTAAAAGTGACCATATCTCATGGTAGAAAGAGCCAATAAGCACCATTGTACTTCCTATGTCTTGAATTAACAGCTTTGTGTTGCATGACCTTGGATGACCTTGACCTTGGGTCAAGGTCACATGTATTTTGGTAGGAAAAATGTGTAAAGCAGTTCTTAGTGTATGATGTCATTGCTATGTAAAGGTCAAGGTCAAGCATGTGAGTCGTATGGGCTTTGCCCTTCTTGTTGTTGTTGTTGTTGGGAATTGTTCTTTCATTGATATTAAGGAGATTTAAATGATCCTGAGAAAGATTGCATCTTGTTCAATGCATTGTTGTTTTTACTGACCGTGTTATGTTTATTTGTCAGATTGTTTTATCTTACCAACAGTAATCAGTGTATTTGGAGTGTCAGTTGTCTCACCAACTTTTGTATCATTTGTGTTGATCGACATATTCAGATATTGGAGAGTCATTTGTGCACAAGTTTCACATTATTGTCCTTACATTGTCTTTTTCCAGACACACTTTTCGATCTATTTTTGCATCTGATTTTCTTTTGAGGATTTACCAATTAGAAGTTTGTGGACAAAATTTGAAATTTTAGAGAATAATGGCATAGATTTTCAAGAGATTATTATGAATTAAATGAGAAATTAATCCAGTAAAAGATCATATGTGATGCTAAAGTAACAAGAGCTAATTCATGTTCTTTTAGTGAATGTCACAAATGACTGTCATATCTTTTGACATTAATAACACAATGTCTTAATGGTTGTTAAATGTAAACCTATAATATCAACATTCTTTTCTCCAAAGCTTTATTGGACAATGCAGCAATGCTTCATTCGGCTATACCTGCCTGCAGATATTTGTAAAACCTCTCGGTGAAATGCTCATTGTCTTGCACAAGCTATGAATGTCTCTCTTGTCTTCTCCCCTGCGGACGCCAGGCTGGCAGACGCCCATGACGAGATTTCCCGCATGCGCATTAGGTGTGGTCTGGTGGACGATTACGAACGCAAGATTCAGACCCTCAAGGACGAGCTTTACTTCAGCACTGTGGGAAAACCCCGCCCTGTGTCTCTGCCCGACCCGATGCCTGACTATAGGTATGTGGCTGTTGCCCCCTTTCCCCACACCCCCTTTCCCTGAAGTCATCTTCCTTCCACCACCCACCATCCTCCTCCTCCTCCCCCCACGCATGATGAATGGTTTGGTTGCTTCTCAGTCGCCCTTCCTGCTTTGCTACTTCCACACCCTGCTATGCAATCCCAAGCAATCTGGTTTTCTTTGTAAATGTCTTTCTTGTAGTGCTTTTTCCTCAACTTATGCCGGAATATTTAGAACTGAAAGTGCATTCTAGATTAAATAGTTCAAAGTGTTGCAAAAGTCAATGAATGTAATCAGCTCCAATTTGCTTGCATGAATTTAAAAGCTGTTGCCCCAACCTACTAAGTTTTGTTTTTTGTGTTTTTAAATGCATCCGAGGTTTAATGCTTATAATATATGTGCCCATCATTTGATTTTGCATGTATCTTCTTCTTCTTCTTCTGCGTTCGATGGATTTTGCATGTATATAAATCACATTAATTCCCCACCAGTACTTTTCTTGCTTTAAGTTTATATCATGTCAAACAGCTTGCTTGTGGTGTGGGTAATTCCCATGATTTTTGGTCCCTCGTGGTCAAACCCTCTGCCATAGCAAATCCATGTCGTTGCTTTTTCACAGTGAATAATTGTAGTATCCCTTTGGTTTTTTTTGTAAGCTCTCTGTCTCTCAGTGTTACATGTTTATCCACTCCATATATATTAATGTATCAATATTTTTTTTAAGAAGAAAGAAGTATATAAATTGTACTAGATGGCAGAATAGTTTTCTTATTGAGTTAGCCTTCAGTATTAACACCGTAGAGTACAAACACGAGCCACAGTGTAATAGGATAAAGTTTAAGGTTAGAATATTGTTCAGCCTTGATGACACTTTTTTTAGACTTAATATGGTCCTAGCTAGTGGAACTTTATGGTCCTAGCTAGTGGAACAGCTGAGTGCTAGTAAAACTGAGTAGAAATTGCACATTTCTGTTTAAGCCTAATGTTCAGCTGGTAATTAAAGTACATCGGACTGTTTGATGTATGAGGAAGGAAAAGAATGTTTGCGTGATCCTTATGATTAATTTTAATGATTTGTGGCTTTGCCTGGAGTGTTTACTAATAAAACCCTGACCCTGGCTTGTCTGCAAACACACTGTGTCAATTATTCTGCTTTCTTATGTGGTGAGTGAATTGATATTAAGGCCCCCCCAAAAAAAATTGTATGTTTCTGGTCACCCGACCCTACCTAGTTTTTTTCCCGCCGACCCTAGACTTTTTTTTAATTGCATTTGTAAAAAAAAAAAAAGCGTCAAAACGAAAGTAACAGACGGCAGATGACACAAGGGGGATAACCCCGCATCCCTTTTGTCTCATTTGTTTTGTAATGTGTTGTCTTTCTCTTTGTATAGTAAGTCCAGTCTCTTTGCGTCACTGTATTATAGTTATTTTCTACCCTGACCAACAACAACAACAACAACAAAATAAAAAATCCCTACCTACCTACCCTATTTTTTGTAGCCATGTTACCAGAAACATACAACTTTTTTTTTTTTGGCCTAAGCTTACTGTGAAATTTATTGTCTTGTCTTGTGTTGTTATAATGACACTTATGTATATATAGTGCTGAGCTGGATTGAATTTCTACTAGTAATTGCATAAGTATTTGAAGGTCTTCTCTATAATACAAGAATTAAATTGTCATATCTTATCCCAATTCACATATAGCAATTTACTTCAGTTTAGTGCTAGAACGCTGAAACTACGCTCCACCCTGGTAGTAACCCTAAAAATAGAACGGCCTTGACGGTCACATGTCCATTTCTGGCCAATGGTTACCTCCTAACATGCATTGCGCATGCGTGCTCTCGCCGCCATGTTATTCATTCACTCGAAGCGCCCTTTTATTTTTAGGGGATCTAAAGCGGGGTAGGTGGGAGGGACTTTACTATGTTTGTTTGTTTGTTCGTTCATGGGCTGAAACTCCCATGGCTTTTACGTGTATGACCGTTTTTACCCGGCCATTTAGGCAGCCATACGCCGCTTTTTCGTACGCTTAGGGAAGACGGCTGCGCTACAGTAGAACAGAGCTGTACCTTACACTGAGTCCTCTTCTTGTCTCTGAGGGAATAAGCACATGATATTTTCAAGTTATCCTCTCTTTCGGAAACTTTGCAAAGATCTAGCTCTCTCGGGCTCCATCTCCTCTGCTCTTGTCAACTTCGAGTTTCGTCGTGACGCGGGGGAGACGGATGTCATGACGCTGCTAGCCACTTTGGCTAAAGTCTGCTGAGCAGCTGAGCCTCCCAGCGCTTCTCTTTGCACAGTCCGTGCACGCGCGCAGGTTCTTCTTTCTCTCTTGGTCTAGGATTGAAGATAAAGTCACCTTTGAGTCACTTTAGTCTTCTCCTTTCACAGAGGGTTGCTTGCTTGGTCAGCCATCGCTTGGCTCAAGGTACAAGTAAGAGGCGGATCTACTCCGGCACTCTTTGCTTTTTGTGTTCACCAGGGGAGTGTTCGCACGTCTACGCTACGTTGCATTCCTCCCCATCTTCTGGCAAAAAAACGGGAACTGCTTCAGCGCCACATTCTGCCTCAGATTAGGCAAGATAATGAAGCCAAGCAAGCACACATATAGGGTCAGACCCTCTGGCTTAGGCAGCTTTGCGGTATGTACGCCCATCTATGGTGAAGCTGCATACCTCTTCTTTTCCTCCTTCTCGGATGAAGCTGCTAAGGCCACTAATTTTTCGCCTAAGCGGCGAAAAACAAGTCAAGCTATTAAAGCAAACTCAGCTTTTACGGTTTACGGAATCGCTCGCTTTCTCATAAGAGTCATAAGCTTTGGTTTTCCGACAGCTCGCCAGAACATGTCCAACTTACTAGTGCATATTCTGGCTCAAAAATCTTTAGGGTCACTGAGTCACTGTCCGTAACCTCTCAGACGGAACATTACGGTAGTGGCTTCTGTCAGCGACTTTCGCTGGGCAACACAAAGGACTCGCAGAAATTCCTTAGTTTCAGCGTTTCATTTTAAGAGGTTACGGAAAGAACTAAGGACACCATCATGTGGTGAAACTTAGGTTTGGCACAGAAGCTTTTAGCATTGGGTTTGTTTTTTTCTCATACGCAAAAGACAGTGAACTTATAGTAACACATTCCTTGTGGTTCAGTGATTCAACTTCGGCATTACGCCTCTCAGGGCCTTCTCCCGTGAGTTAACAAGCTACACTCTTTTTGTAGCCTTCACTGCGGCGGCCCCTGGATTTTTCTTAACTTTGCAATGTGCTAGGAGTTTTCTCCTACATCGCAGAATAGTACGCATTTGTTCGCCCTGTTAAATTCTCAAGCCTTCTCGGCTAAGCCATCAAAGTGATGTCACACTTGTCACAGTATGGTATGGGCTTCCGGCTTTACCGCGCCTACCCCTCTTTTCCTCTGAAGGCTGAATCACGGCACTCCAGTTCAGGGATTGATCAGCTTTGGATACTTTCTCAGGTCTCTCTGCACGCTTTCTAGCGGCAATATAGGCGGTGCCGATTTTCGCACAAAGGGCAGAGGGAGGGTACAACTTACCTTTTCCCTCAGCGCTTACCCAACTTCAGGTTTCTAGCACTTGAATTACTTATAGTTAACGAAACCTTGGTATAATAGAGACCTTCTCTATCCCTAGGCCAGTTCTCTTACCTTGAGGATATTTTATCAAGGCTTCAGAACTAACTCCATGTAATGCCTCTAGCGTTACGGTCATCGGGAAACTGAAAACTCAAAAGACGCTCACGCACCCCTCCCTCGGGATGGGGAGCGATAGGAGCATGGTTTGAGAGCGGATCAGCAATATGGTTACTGATACCCTCACGTGTCTTTCTCAATGGCGGGCTGGGTTAACATAGAACTAGCACGCAATCAGGCTTCAATACAGTGGAACCCCTCTCTAGTGACCTTGAAAATGTTGACAAAAATCGGTCCTTATGGAGGGGGGTCCTTACAGAGGGAGGGGGCGGGGTCAGGGGGCCACAAAGAAAGTCACCTCAGATTTTCTTAAAAAAAGAAAACAGAGAAGTTTGAGTTGCTGACGACCGTTTCCTCAAGCAAACTGCTTCGATTTCATGTTTGACATTGTCGATGGTGTCCACCAGTTTTGGTGCATGTACTACCCTCACATCCCAGTACCCTGGCCAAGTTTCCTCTCAAGACATCAAAGAGATCGGGCCATAGGTTAAACTCCCCATAGGTTAAACTCGGTCACTGACCCGGGTGCAGGAAGTGTTTCCTCTCTCAGATATGAAAGGGGAACCACCTCTCGTAGCTAAAACTGGGTCAATGACCCCTGGGAAGAAGGTCAGTGTCTTTTAACAAGGCCACCCAGCTATCACAATGGACCTGCCTTTGATCTCGATGATTGGTTTGTGATGTTTACTCAGCCCACCCAACCATCACACCTCTCAGCGGTTTAGTGCCTTTGCTTACGCGAGACGGTTATAACTGGTTATAACCGGTTTGTCAGTGATGCGTTACGCTGACTGAGAGTCTTGGCTTTGTCTGACAAAGTCGTTGCACAAGCTGTTAGGTCGGTCCTTAGACGTTAGAGCGGGGTGGTCGCTACACTGGTGACAACTATATAAGGAAACACATCGGTTAAAAAAAAAGGGGTCGTTGTGGCGGGGTAGTCCTTAGAGAGGGGGATCTTAGAGAGGGGTTCCACTGTACTCCCGACGTTTCACTCCTGATTTTGCAACAGGGAAAGTATACCCTCATCTTTGCAGCCTCGGCATAGTCTTTCTCGTTTTTCAGCAAAAGGCCGCAACACGGTCTTGTTCCGACCACCGAGGTTAAGCGGCATCGGTCTTGGTTACTACCGGGATGGGTGACCGTTTTGAATACGGGCCTGTCAGGCATTCTTTCTAACTTTCAAGCTGCGGCCTTACGGCTGCAGCTATCGTACTGTCGTTTACTCACACTCAAATTCAGCAGTACTTCGCTCCCGCGAGGGTTACATGTCCCGGTTAACAGAAGTTCGCCCTCTTTATTTCAAGCCAGCGTGTAGGGACATGGGTATTTCGTTCTCACTGATACCACTCCCTTGGCCATTGAGGACAACAGTTGTCTTCTCTGGTGCTTGATTTCCTCTCAGAACTTCAGCCTTTTCTTTGAAAAGACCAGTGACATTCCGTCACACTCTCGCAAACGGGTCCTTCCTCCTCACTCATTAGCCTTTTGAGATAAAGCCGAAAGGGAAAGTTTAGGGGGGGGGGGGGGGAGTGTTTTTGTATCTTGGACAGTTCTCCTTTGGGCTCTGTCCAGACTGTGCGAGATAGAACATGGGCCTACTTCTAGGCCTTACGTGAATTAGGCTATGCTTCTCCCTAATCTTGTCAGTGTGACTTGCTTAGCTCGCATTATAAGATGACAGGTCTCTTTTCACAGAGAGACCATATGCTAGATAGGGTTCAATACCAAAGATCACAGCGAGACAAGTCCGAGTCTTTTGGTATCGGAGTTTCTACGCTCCACAGATTTTGAACCGCTACATTCTGCTAGCCTTCATAAACATTACGTGCGAAACGTTCTCCCTTTTACTCCTAGCTACAGCGCGCAGAGGTAGCAAGATTCACACACTCTTTGGCTTGCAGGGAGATGTATAGGTTTCAATAGAGGCTCTTTATCTCACTCTGTTTCCGGCCAGACTTCTTAGTCAGGCATCAGAAGCTAGGACAACCATCTCCGATGGTCTTATAGTTTTTCCTCTTTATAGGATTCTTGCCATAGGCAACCCATTATTATGAATCTGACCAGTTATATCACTATGCTCCTTCCTGTCTCATACAAGGGGTTTAAGATCATAAGCAAAACTACTCTTATCGTCTTTGAACACAAGGGTAGATAGGGACATATCTACGTTGGTGCTAAATCGGTAGGATATTCTGAAGTCCTTGACTCCGCCTACTGGAGATCGTAGAAGCTCTCTATCAACCTTTACCTGTGCGACTTTTCCAGCGCGCGACAGGACGGTTCCAATGCGCTACCAGCAATGGTAGCAGCAGGGCAAATTATTGCCTTTCTCATAGATTGAGCATCCCACCTCCTTCATTAGCAATCTGCTGAGTTGGGATAAGATATGTAATTTAATCGAAAATTTTAGTAATAAATTTTCATTTGATTAATATACTTACCCAACTCACATAGTTAATTCCCTCCCGCCTTCCCGGCTAGTGGGGTTGTTCTAAAAAAAGAGGGAAGTTTTTTCTACGCCTTCGTGCGAATGAGTTCAATATGGCGGCAAGGTCAGGAAGTCACGTGACTTTGTCCTGTTTATGGGTCAAGGTGGCTTTTTTTTAGAGTTGCCTCCCTTGTTACCAAGGTGATGCGATGCAGCGTTCTAGCACTAGACTGAAGTAAAATGCTATATGTAAGTTGGGTAAGTATATTAATCAAATGAAAATTCATTACTAAAATTTTCGATTCCTTTAGCTTCAGTGATAGAAATTCGATAGGAATTGCCAAGGCTAATGCTGCTTTGATTGATTTACATTATATAATTACACATGCTTGGAGCAGATCATTTTTATAATTGACAAACATTATTAAGCCAAGAACCTATTTTCTTCTCTCTTTGGTTTATGCCTTTTTTCTCTTGCAAATATAATTGATACAATAAAGGAAATTGTTTTAAAATAAACCTGTAAGGGTTTTTAATGGCCTGTAAAAGACTTGTATTCTTTGATGGTGAACTAAATCGCTCAGTGGGAAAAGACGATGTTTGACTGACTTTTTCTCCAAAGGTGATTGTTGTGCTTCGTGCACTGGGTTAAATTCACACACCAGTGTTTAACAAGTTAATTGTTTTCCCTACACAGCGAAACCTACGTCAGCTCCTACCGCTACAAGCCTGGCATGACATCCCCTCTGTCCATCGACGATACAGTTCAGCGCATTCGCCAGCAGAACCTCATTGCACGCTTCAATGACATGTTCGCTCAGGACCGCCTGGATGCTATGGACACCCTGCGACGCTACTCAGACGATCATGAGAACAACCAGCGCATCATCTTTGCTGCTATTTCTGTAAGCACAATTGTTCCTGGTTTGCCTTTAAGTTGTGGAAGGGGCCAGTTAAAAATGGCCATGGCGGAGGGAAACATTTGGACACTAGCAGCTGCAACCAGCACACTGTTAAGTTCACTTCACTTGTAAATGTTATGCCCAAATGCTTCCACGGTATACTTGGAGATGTAATGAAACAGCGGCTGGGAAGGATTGATGCTAGACATAGGTCAGCCTGCATGCAACTTAAGAGGCAGAAATCAAGCCCTGGGAATAGCTGCACAGATGACGAAAAGGAAGGGGATGAAGAATAACCCCTGCATGTGATCATGTGCTTTTGTAATAGCCCACTTTTTATTATTTTATTTTAATTACATTTGTGTTTGTGTGTCTGTCTGTGTGTGTGGTGTTTGTGTGTCTGTCTGTGTGTGTCTGTGTGTGTGTGTAGAGCGATTCATAGTAAACTACTGGACCGATCTTTATGAAATTTTACATGAGAGTTCCTGGGTATGATATCCTCAGACGTTTATTTTAAATTTTTTCGATAAATGTCTTTGATGACGTCATATCCGGCTTTTTGTAAAAGTTGAGGCGGCACTGTCACACCCTCATTTTTCAATCAAATTGATTGAAATTTTTGTAAAGCAATCTTCGACGAAGGCCGGACTTTGGTATTGCATTTCAGCTTGGTGGCTTAAAAATTAATTAATGATTTTGGTCATTCAAAATCTAAAAATTGTAATACATTTTTTTTATATAAAACGATCCAAATTTACGTTCATCTTATTCTACATCATTTCCTGATTCCAAAAACATATAAATATGTTATATTTGGATTAAAAACAAGCTCTGAAAATTAAAAATATAAAATTTAATCACATATTCTTACTCCAATTCTTATGAATGCATTGACTTTAGTCCCACATGCTAGATGTCGAAAAACCTCTCAAATTACCTGCCCTTAGTAGGGTGGTAACCAAGCTAAAAGCGACGCCATAGCCGTTGCTATGGCCTGACCTTGCTCGGTTACCCATAACACCCTGCGCACCACGTGAGCGCCAGCATCCGTAATAATCATTCTCGACTTTCGACAACACACGGTGGACGTGTCCGAATTTCGCTCTCACTTTTGGCCTTCACATGCCTGCTCGTCCGTGAGACTAGCCGGTTCTTGGGGGTCTACCTGTCCGTCTACCTTTTGGGTGAGATCTTTCCTTTTTACGTTTGGAATGTAAATGTTGATAGCTTTGTTTTGAACACGCACGCAGATAATTTTGTTCTGGGTGACTGTTTTTCGCCGGTCTTAAAATGGCCGACAACAAAGCTAAACTGAGTGCGAGACTGGAAGGCGACAAGGCTCTTAGCCCAGTTAAGAAAGCTAAAGCTAAGGGTAAAGCCAAGAACGTTGATTTGCCTATTATGCGGGTAGAAGATCCGTCAAATAGCACTTCGTTTGATGTTCCTATCCCTCCGAGGACGGGTTCCGTTCGTTCACAGCTCGCGTCCCCTGATGGGGGTGAGGAGCCGGGGCCTTCAGCCCTGGGCTCGTTAAAATCCGAATTGTTTGATTTTATTTCTCAACAGTTTGCGTCTCGCTCTGGGGTCCCTCCTCTACCTCCGGCGGTAGGGGATCCTTCCTCCCTGGCTCGGCTGGGGTCGTCGTCGTCATCGACTCCGGCGACTCCTGCGGATGGGGGGGGTGGCCGGGCGGCCATTTCTTCTGCGCACTTGCTTGGTGCACCTGACCAGTTCGGGCCTTCCCTCTCTGCCTCTGGTAGTGCTGCGGTTGCGCTCGAACACTCTCTCCGTAAGGAGAGGGGGTCTGCTTCCTCTCTTTCTCTTCCCGCTCAGCTTGCTTTTAGCAACACTGCAGTGGGAAGTCAGCTCTCTCCCCTTGTGGGAGAGGGAGAGAGGGGGCATGGTAAGTCACAGCCTGGGCTTGGTCCCACCTTGTCCCACTGGGGGCAGGGGGCTGTGTCAGCTTCTCACTCTTTCCCACCCACTGGGCGGGACTGGGTGGGGGCTGGTGTAGCGGCTCACCCTTTCTCGCCCGCCGGGCATGATCGGGTGTCCGCTGTTGGACTGGCGTCTCAGTCAGTGCCGCTATTGTCCACTGCTAGCAGCCGCCCCTCTCCCCAGCAGGGGTGGTGGGGTGGTGGGGCAACGGGACTACAGCAGGTTGACGGGTGGGGGCGGCCTTTCACGGTCTCGCCTCTCACTCAGTCTTACCCCTCGCAGGGTTCGCTTGCTGCAGCTACGAGCCAACTCCCACCGCATGCAGCGGGCGGGGTAGCTCAAACTGGCCAGACTGGTTTTGACTGTTGGGGCCAAGCGCCCGGTCAGCGGTCTACCGACAATGGGCCTGGCGCGGCTTTGTTGGGTGGCCCCCTCCCCCCGCCTTCTTGGCGGGCCTCTGTGCCTACTGTCTACCCTTCTACCCCAGTGGGGCAGGGGGGGATGGTGGGTGGCAAGCGGGATCGGGTCACGCTTTTGTTGCTCCTGTCTCCCCTCCTGTGTACAGTGATACTGTAGAGGCTGGGGATTCGGATTCTTCTGTGGAAGATGAGGAGTGTGTAGTCTTGCCTTTTGGGTTTAGGCAAGCCATGAGAAGAGCGGCTTGTGTGGCAGCTCGTTACTTTCCGGAGGGGGTGGTGGATTCAGGACAGGATGTCTCTTTTCCACCATCCGCTGCGAATGATTTTCGGCCTTCGCAGGAGAGTTCACAATCGTTTCGTTTTGTGGAATCGCCTGCCGTGGCTTATCACATGTCGCAACTTTTGGCTCGACCGGCCCCTCAGGGCAGCGGTCTGTCGCCAACTCCTTTCCCTTTGTTGCATGCTCATGATACAGCGCCTGCTTCAGCCGATCCATGGCTAGCGTCAAACGCGCAGGCCACTGCTTTTTCGCCGTTAGTGCAGAAAAAGCTGGACTGGAATGTGAAGTCAAGGAACTTTGTTCAGACTTTTGCTTTGCCGAGGGCAACTTTGCCAATTCCGTCGGAGTTGCTTGCCTTGTTGCCAAAGCAACCTTCTGCTAAGGAAGGGGTCTCGTTCTCGGACGCTTCTCTCTCTTCTCTGGAGGAGATAGGGCGTCTTGATCTTGAATTGGCTTCTATGGCAGAGTCTTTGCTCCGAGCTCTTACTCGAGCTGTTGCTGGCTCTTTGGAGCCTTTTAGACTCAGGGAAGACGCCTCAGCCAGTGACATCTCCATACTGCTTGCTGCTTTGGGGATGGTGAATTCTGAGAGGATGAGCATTTCAGCGAGGCTGTATGCTCATGCTGTCTTTTCACGGCGTGATTTGCTGCTTTCTCAAGCAGGCTTTTCCCAGCAGTCCACTGTTGACTCGCTGCGTTCCTCGCCTTTTGTTGAGGGCTCTCTCCTGGGTAGAGTAGCCCTGGATGCAAGGCAGCGGGAAGTTCAGGAGGCTAAAGACAGACATCTCGTTGGGATTTCGTTTAAAATCCCAAAGAAATCTCAGTCTTCTTCTAAGCCTTTCTGGAACAAGAAGCAGCACAGCTCCTCTCGTCCTAAGGAACAGGGAGATAAGGCCGCACCAGCTAAGGGTGCTCCTTATCCTAAGAAACCCTCGTTCGGGAAGGGGAGGGGTGGGGCTCGAAAGCCCTCCCCCCAATGAGGCTCTCCCGATCACATCACCCCTGTTCCCCCCACTCTTGTGGTGGCGGGGGGCCCCACCAGGGCTATTTCCATGTGGCAGGTGTTAGTGCACAGCCAATGGATTTTACGGGTGGTGCGATCGGGATTCCGGCTGTTGTGGGAGGGGGAAAAGGCTCCCTTGACCAGGGTTCCTCCTCCCTTTCGTTTTCCGGCCAGCCAAGAGGCCAGAGTGGCCATAGAAACAGAGATCAGGTCTCTTTTGGCCAAGAAGGCTATAGAAGAGATTGTGGATCACTCCTCGCCGGGGTTTTACGGACGCCTGTTTGTAGTGCCCAAGGCGTCGGGCCGCTGGAGGCCTGTTCTCGATCTTTCGTTCTTGAACAAGTTTCTTCGGAAGATCAAGTTTCGTATGGAAACACCAGCTTCGGTCAGGGAGGCCCTACGCCGGGGAGATTGGGTGACTTCGGTGGATTTGACGGACGCCTACTTTCATATCCTTATGCATCAAGTGGACAGAAAGTGGCTTCGTTTCCGCTGGGGTCATCGGATCTTTCAATTCAGGGCTCTGCCCTTCGGGCTGTCCCTGGCCCCGTGGGTTTTCACTATGGTGATCAGGCAGTTGGCCGCGCTGATCAGGCAAAGAGGTATTCGTCTACGGACGTACCTCGACGACTGGTTGATTCTGAATCAGAGTCAATCAGTGTGCCACTTGAACACTCAGGTGGTGTTGAACCGGGCTCTGAGCCTGGGGTTCTCTGTGAACCAAGCGAAGTCGGAATTGACTCCCTCGCAGAGGTTTGTTTACCTCGGTATGGCGTTCGACACTGTCACTTGGACGGTCCGGCCTACGCAGGAGAGAATTCAGAAGCTTCATGCTCTCATTTTGGCCGTGGCTGGCAGCCAGCAGGCTTCGGTGAGGGTCCTTACCTCGATTCTGGGCCAAATGGAATCTATGGCAACTCTGGTTCCCTTAGGGAGGGTGTACAAGAGGCCTTTCCAGGCTGCGCTCAGCTCTCTCTGGGAGCCGGCTTCGCAGGATTGGGACAAAATCGTCCCCACGCAGGGATGGTTCAGTCACGCGACTGCTCGGTGGTTGGACCTAGACTGGATCTCTCAGGGGGTTCCCATCTCTCTGCCCCCTCCGGACATAGACCTATTTACGGATGCGTCAATGGCCGGGTGGGGGGCTCACATCGGGGGCCAGGCGGCCTCCGGTCTTTGGACTCAGTCCCAGCGTCTTTGGCATATCAATCGCCTGGAGTTGGAGGCGGTTGCCCTCGGTTTGCTTGCATTTCTCCCTCTGGTGGGCGGCAGACATATCCGGTTGCACACGGACAATACCACTGTCGCTGCTTACATCAACAAGCAGGGAGGAGCTCGGTCGTTTTCCCTGTCAGACAGGGCGTGCGAGGTTCTGGTGTGGTGCCACTCGCATCGGGTCATGATCTCAGCAGAGTTTCTTCCGGGCAAGCTCAACGCACTGGCGGATGCGCTCAGCAGGTCCTCTCAGGTGTTGCACACCGAATGGACGATCACTCATGGGGCGCTCCAACGCCTGTGGGCACAGGTGGAGAAGCCCATGATCGATCTATTTGCAACGAGGTTTTCAAAGAGACTTCCCATTTTCGTGTCTCCCTTTCCGGACACGGAAGCTTGGGCAAGCAATGCGTTGGAGATCTCGTGGAGCGGCCTTCAGGCCTACGCATGTCCTCCCTTTCCTCTGCTCAGCAGAGTGGTGAGGAAAGCCGAGCTGGATCGTCCGGAGCTCCTGCTGCTGGTAGCCCCCTGGTGGCCTTCCCAGCAGTGGTTTCCAGATCTGCTGTTGTTGGCAAAAGGAGTTCCGATCCCTCTAAATCTAGTGCGGGGAGAGCTCGTTCAGCCAAGAACAGGCATCCCGCACAGAGACCCGCAGGCCCTGCGCCTACACGTTTGGAGACTGTGAGGTCGGAACTGCGGAAATCTGGCGCTTCAGACTTGACGCTGGATTTGGTTTTTAAGGCGCATAGGTCCTCGACTGCGTCTGTGTATGCTTGCCATTGGGCTGCCTGGGCCAAGTGGTGTAGGGAGGCGGGGGTCAATGCTGTGGCCCCGCGCTCTTTACAGGTGGCAAATCATCTCTCTTTTTTGTCTGCGCAGGGCAGTTCGGCCTCTGCTTTGAGAGTCCGACGTTCTAGCTGCTATATCTGCTACTCTGAGACAGATAGGCAGATTGATTAACGTTAACGGAGTGATTGCTAGTGTGATCAAAGGGGCCGCTCTCCAGGAAGCGCAGAGACGGACCTCTGTCCCGGCATGGGACTTATTTTTGGTTTTAGAATATTTGCGGTCTGCGGCGTTTGAGCCTTTGCAGGCTGCTAGCCTGACTGATTTAACACGCAAGACGGTTTTTCTGCTTCTTCTGGCTACCGCTCGGCGAGGCAGTGAGATACATGCCTTGTCGGGTTTGTCGGAAGACATCGCGTTTGAGCGCGATGGTTCAATGTCACTTCATTTCCGGCCTGGTTTTCTCGCGAAAAATCAAAAGCCAGGCCAATCCCCGCCCGTGGTCCGAGTCCCCCCGCTTGGGACTATTCTGGCTTCGCACGATCCTGACTTAGCTAACTGTCCAGTTAGGGCCTTGAAGTCTTACTTGGCTCGCACTCAGTTGGTTAGGGCCAAAAGCCAAAAACTTTTGTTCATTTCATTGAACACAAAATATGACAGGGACATATCGAAATTGACCCTTACAAGATGGGTGGCGACCCTCATTAGACGAGCATATGAGTGGTGGCTCTCTCAGGAGAGGGGGGGGCGTTCAGTCCTTCCTCTGACATCAGCTCGAGTACATGAGGCCAGAGCCTGGGCGTCCTCTGTGGCCGTCTTACGTTCAGGGCGATTAAGCGATGTCTTGCAGACAGCTTACTGGAAGTCAGACGATGTTTTCATCAGCTTCTACCTTCGTGACATCTCTTGCACGCGACTGGATGGCTCCAGTGCATTGCCGGCTTTGGTCGCTGCAGGGCAGGTGCTTGCAAGGACATAAGTAAGTTCCCTCCGCCTTTAGGAGGAATCTGCATTCATAAGAATTGGAGTAAGAATATGTGATTAAATCGAAAATTTTTGAGTCACTTGAGAAAAAGTGACTCTATGTAATCGGTCAGTGTTAGTCTGTCCGGCCGGCCGTCCGTAGACACCACCTTAACGTTGGACTTTTCTCGGAAACTATCAAAGCGATCGGGCTCATATTTTGTTTAGTCGTGACCTCCAATGACCTCTACACTTTAACGATGGTTTCGTTGACCTTTGACCTTTTTCAAGGTCACAGGTCAGCGTCAAAGGAAAAATTAGACATTTTATATCTTTGACAAAGTTCATCGGATGTGATTGAAACTTTGTAGGATTATTCTTTACATCAAAGTATTTACATCTGTAGCCTTTTACGAACGTTATCAGAAAAACAAGGGAGATAACTAGCCTTTTCTGTTCGGCAACACACAACTTAACCCTTACACTGGTGCAATTCTTTAACACATGTTACATAGCCACTGGTGAATTAACAATAACAGAGAGAAAAATAACAAAAAACGGTCATATAGGTTTTCGCAGCCATGGGAGGTAATCGGAACCGACCAAACAGACTGAGCCAGTAGCGCGACATATGTTGTGACAACCAGGTGACATGACAACCAGGTGACAGTATACGTAAAGTAGCGCGACATATGTCGCGACAACCAGCCTAAGGGTTAACGTTGGGCTTTTCTCGGAAACTATAAAAGTGACCGGGCTCAAATTTTATGTGAACGTGACTCATTGTGTTGTGAATAGCAATTTCTTCCTGTCCATCTGATGCCTCATATAATATTCAGAACTGCGAAAGTGACTCGATCGAGCGTTTGCTCTTCTTGTTAATTAAATTTTGATTTAATATAATATACTTACCCAATTCTTATAGTTAATACCCTCCCATCCGTCCCCGCTGGATTATGTCCTTGGGGGTTTGTTTGACTAATAGTCTCGAATGATTATTACGGATGCTGGCGCTCACGTGGTGCGCAGGGTGTTATGGGTAACCGAGCAAGGTCAGGCCATAGCAACGGCTATGGCGTCGCTTTTAGCTTGGTTACCACCCTACTAAGGGCAGGTAATTTGAGAGGTTTTTCGACATCTAGCATGTGGGACTAAAGTCAATGCATTCATAAGAATTGGGTAAGTATATTATATTAAATCAAAATTTAATTAAAAATTTTCGAATTATGATCAAAATTAAATTTCCGAAATCGATTTAAAAACAATTTCATCTTATCCTTGTCAGTTCCTGATTCCAAAAACATATAGATATGATATGTTTGGATTAAAAACACGCTCAGAAAGTTAAAACGAAGAGAGGCACAGAAAAGCGTGCTATGCAGCACAGCGAAATCACTACCGCGCTAAACAGGCTTGTCAGTTTCACTCCGTTTTGCACAAGCGGCGGACTACGGTCATTGTGAAAAAATGCAGTGCGTTCAGTTTCATTCTGTGAGTTCCACAGCTTGACTAAATGTAGTAATTTCGCCTTACGCGACTTTTTGGTTTTTTTGGTACAATAGGAATATTTTTTATTTAGATGCTTTCTGTGTTTTCTGTTTGTTTGTTTGTTATTTTTTTGAGGTAAGATTGATCATGCTTTTTGTCCTGGTCTTGTTCACATGTTAAACTGGGTGACCGTAATATGGTGGTCTGCCTCTTAATCCTTGCAGGAGGCATTCAGTGCAGCCAGGACATCCTTCCGACAGTTCAAGATGAAGACCAGAGCCAACTTGGCCAAGACGCACTACGGACCAGAGACGCTGGAGGAGGCTGTGCAAGACTACATCAACCGCAACACTGATTTGGTTGACACCCCAGGCCTTACTGCTGTGAGTGAAAACAGGTTTAGTGTGTCTTGTTGGGGGTGGGGGCTGAGGGTGGCAGTATGGATGTGGGCATACGTGCCTGTCTGTGGGTGTTCTTACTTTGTTTGATATTATGTTTAGGGTTGTTGTCATATGTTGTTTGATTGTTTTAAGAGCAAATGCCAGCACACTTTTCCATCCATTGTTTAATAGTGTGGACAGTAAATTGTCTTAAAGTCTTTATGGCTTAATGCATGTAATTGAAGTACATGGATTAAAGAGTGTTTTGTTACTGTAACTTTCACTGGAGGACGCTTTGGACTGCACAGTCCGGATGATGTGGGTTGTGTGCAACTGTTACTTTCTAATGAAGGATTCTACTAAAAAGTTTGGGTTGCCATCTGAATAAGAATGAACTTTTTACCTCTCCTTTGCAAAGTATGGGTTGTACATGAACCACGCTGTCCACATTGGAATACATTCTGTAAAATTTCATATGGGTAAGGTCATCATCGAGACTGTGTAGTTCAAATGACATCATCGTTAAATAGTTTGTGTGCGTGTGTGTGGGTTTTTTTACAAAGATAATCCTTTGAACAGAGGTCTATGGGAAGGTACCACAGCATTAGAGGATTACATGAAATCTCAATCAAAAACTCACAATAATTTCAAAGATACAGGCACTTTTGTGAGGCTCCACGACCCAGGATTATCATGGTGAAGGTTGTAATTATGTGGTTCAAACTTGGTGCATTTGTAGATTTCAGTTTTGGCCAGGGTTATTGTCCAATATCTGCAGTTCACATCTCATATTCTACTTTTCTACTTTATTATTCTACTAATTATTCCACTTTATGTTTTCTGCTTTTTGTTGACAGGATGTGATCAGAGCTCTCAACCGTAACCCCAAGATCTTCCTGCCATCGGACGCAACCTTTGCCATCATCCAGCCGTTCATCCGTGAAGCCGTCAAGCTGGCGTGGCAGATGAGCGCCCTCGCCCACCCCCTGGACACCGCTGTGGCCACAGATGCTGAGCTCTTTGATGAAAACAAGTGAGACTTTGTTGGAAAAAAAGTCTTAATTAAGGATAAGGATTTCATGTAGTCCTGTGGAATTCGGGCTGCTTTCTCAATGGGGAATGTGAGCTGCCATACAGTACGACGCTACCCAATTTGTTTTTTTCCTGTATGCATGTATATTCAAGTTTCTGGGTGTAAACAATCCACCACTATCTATACCTTAACTGAATGTATGTGAACACTGTTTTAGCATCCATCCTTCACCATTCAAATTAAATGCCTACTGAGCTATATTAGTCTTATTCTTTTATGTGTTTCGTAATTGTTTGTAATTCTTTTCACTTTATAAACAATTATTTTGAGGTATTCATTTTGACACAAATGAATCTTTCCAATAACTCTCCTTTCTTGTTTTTTGATTCGCCTCCGGCTGTAGCATGTTTTGAGTACAGTGGAACAATTTTTAAAGACCTTCACAAATCTGAGAAAATCAGGTCTTAAAATGGAGGGTCAGTCTTAAAACGGGGGTTGATATACAGATGTTAAGAACAGAAATTCTGAGAAAACAGGGTCTTAAAAAGGAGGAAGTCTTAATTGGGGGGGGGGGGGGGGGGACTTAAAAGAGGGGTTCCACTGTATAAAACTTAAAAGATTAGTTCGAGGTAGTCCCTTTGAGACAAATTAATCTTTCCAGTAACTCTCCTTTCTTGCTTTTCAATCCATCTCTAGCTGTAGCATGACTTGAGTACACATGAAGGCTCGTTTGATCAACAGGTACCGCCGCAGCTACGATTCCGAGTACACAGCTCCCCTGGTGAACCACCACATCTGGCCAGCACTCATGCAGGGAACGCGAGTCGTCGTCAAGGGGGAGTCAGTCACCCGTCGCGGAGCTTCTCTGGTCAGTGGCAGTATTTTGTCAGGGTATTTTTTGTCCACGATGGATGGTTGAATGAGAATTGGAACCTATAATGTGCTGTGTGATCACGTGGCTTTCAGTGTGTTTCTGTGTGTTGCAAAGTCAGAAAATTCTTAACATTGAAAGAGATTCTAAAATCTAGAACCGGGAGCTCAGTTGGCAGAGCACTGGACTTGTGATACGAGGGTCACGGGTCAACTCTGTGTGCAGACTCAGAGACGGTATCCATGTTCCACCCCGTGGCGCGTAAAAGACCTGTCATTCTGCCATAAGTGCAGGTGGCTGATTACACCTTAACCCCTTCACTGCCCACCCCGTATGTAATACGTGGTCATTTTCTGTTTATCGTACGCCCATAACCGTATCTCATACGTGGGATTTGTGTCAACAACATTTCAGGACATTTCTGAAAACTAAATGGGAGGTAACCACTGTCCAAGTACTTGTAGGGGTTCTAAACACAGTTCTTTCCCATAGACCGTTCGGATAAGTTACTACCACTGTGGCAGTGAAGGGGTTAAACACATACACACCTGGGTAGCACGACTCTGTAGTTGTTAGCTTTCCACTGAGAGGAAGCGACCCGAATTTCCTAGCAATAGGACAATGAAGTAATGAAAATGAAATTCTAAAAGTAACTGCATGATCTTTTTTTTGAATGACAGTTGAATGGCTAATGATTATTGTTTGTTTAAGATCATGAGTTACAGAAGATTTGGTCATTAAAATAGAAGCAAGCATGGAGATGACAGTATCCACCAAGGGTGAACATTTTTTTTATGCAGAATATCTCTTTGCTGAGAAAGCAAATTACTTAGTTCATATTCATGATTGAAACAAAATCTGGTATGAGCAATCCTAAAAATCTTCAGAAAATGGTTTCCAGGGTATAAACAAAATTGCCAGATTGAGGTGAGGTAAGGTCGTCTTGATGATAAGTGTGCTCACTACATTCTTTTGGTTTGAGTGGTCCTTTGAAAAAAAACAACTAATGTATCTAAATCTTAACACCACTGTGTGATTTTTGAATGGCATTCTTCACAGTGTGATTCCATCCTTAAAGGCCCTGTCACATTCGTGTTATGCAGGGTGTCACACTTGCCTTACGCTTATGCAGACCTGTGCACATCTACGGTTTCTCCGTAATTTCTCCGATTTTTATATGCAGAATACGGTGCTACGGATGTTTAATTAAAATTCCGAAATTCCGATGTTTTACTAAAAAAAAAATGTGTTTGTACTTTTTTCTGTTTTAAGATGTTTTGACCAATTAGTTGGCCGTTGCGCTGAAAAGACGTTTTCCGATTTACCGGAAGCGCACGTGTTCTCAGCATTGAGTCTTTGTTCTTAGACTTAGTTCAAGTTTGTCCAGCGTCTGCGTGGCAACTTGTGATTGAAGTGAAACATGGAAAAGAAAAAAAGAGTGCGAGATTCAGATAGTGACCAGCTCTGTCACCAAAGAAGAAGAAAACGGCACAACAGTGCTGGAAGTCCAGTTATTCTCAAGACAACCTGGAGATCGTTGCACTGTAACTTACAGCTTACTACTGAAACATTTTAAAAACTACTGAAATTTGGTTTGTTTACTACTGATGAGCGTTTTGAGTGTGCACAGGTCTGCTTATGCAATCACCTCTGCGCATGAGCTTATGTCAAAATCATAAGCTTTGGACCAGTTTTATTTCTATATGTAGATTTCATAACACGGAGCAAGTTGACCAATCAGGAGAGGCCAGGGGCAAGTTTCACAACACAGAAACACAGACGGTCGACTGCCGCGGTTGAACCAGTGAAATACAGAAATCCAACACAATCGGGTTTCATGAAGGAGATGCCAGTCAATTGATTGTTCGTCTTTGCACGGAGAGTTGCCCGATTGCAGTGTTGCTCTCCTCTAGCACCATTGTCCGACAACCGCGTTAATCCGACAGAAAATGTGATTATCCGTAGAAGAATACTCTCATTATGTTTGGATTCTGAAGCATATGTGGTGATCGTTTTTGGCTCACGTAAGTGTAGCCTATGCGATGCTAACTTTTGTCTGTCTGTGCGTGCGTGCATGTGTGCGTGCGTGCATGCGTATGTATGTATGTATGTCTGTGGTAGAAACTTTTGAACATTTGAAGACGTCACATTATGACGTAAGAGGGTTAGACGTCACGCGAAGGAATTACTGAAAGTCTCGGTCATTGTTATTTTGAGCGGGCCGAGACTAGTTTTTTCTTCGAAATCGGCCATTCAGATCTAGATCTAGTGTCTCGCTTTCTTGCACAGTGTCACCTATGCCGCTTACTGTGTGTGTGTGTGTGTGTATGTGTGACGAAGTGATTGAGTTTGTGTTACTGTTTGTCGATTTCTTACGTGAGCCTTGAAGGCTTCGCCTCTTGTTTTAAATGTATCCATGGGACGCAGTAATCCAGGAATAAAGTCAGGGTTATGTCTTGAAGACGTCACATTATGGCGTAAGAGGGTTCGACGTCACGCGAAGGAATTACAAGAAGTCTCGGTCATTGTTATTTAGAGCGGGCCGAGACTAGCTTCTTCTTCGAAATCGGCAATTTTCACGTGCGAGTGAGTAAGCGGTAGTGGTAATGTTGAACCGCGTTATGAAACGTAACGCAAGTGTGACCGCGATTTCATAAGCACATCTCATAAGGTGATGCATGAGCCATGAAACGTAACGTAAGTGTAACACTCACTTATTGAGTTTCTTTGGGTTTATCAGTTTCTTTTGGGTTTATATTCTGGTTCTGTTGAAGGATCTATCACAGTTTTAGGCAGCTAGGCTGTTTTCATCGATCTTTTTGTAAGTAAACCAAAGCAATGGAATATAATACAAAAACTATTTTGTTAGTTTTATGTGTGAGTGGTTTTTTTCTTCTTCCCCAGTTGTCACAGTGTAAAAAAATCCGACACATTTTCAACATATGTATGGAGTTTTGGAGCCTGGTTGTCACGTACCTCACAATATGTTTTGCATGCATCAGTTAATGCTCTGTTGTTAATGTATAAACATTAACATCATAATCATATGTACTAAAGGAGCAGTTGACCATAGCTGTAAGCATTAGTTTCTGTGGGTTGTGATTTGATGTTGTGTTTTGTGTTTGATGTTGTGTGTTGTGTTGTGGGTTGTGTTTGTATATTATGTTGTATGTCATGTTGTTGAATTATTGGATTGGATTGGATTGGATTGGATAAGATTTACAGTCCAGTGAGGTTACCCTCATGGAAATTCGGGCTGCTTTCTCCCCGGGGAAAGCGAGCTGCCATACATACGGCGCTACCCATATTTTTTTTTTTCCTGCATGCGTGTATTCATGTTTCCTGAGACTTAATGCCGTGTGAGATGGAATTTTTTTTACTTTATTCCAAGTCCCACGGGTATTTGATGGACATTTTTATCTATGCCTATACAATATAGGCACAACTTAGTTATTCAAGATCTGTACTTTATGTTCTGTTTATGACTCTTGTGTGGATTTTTCCTGTACTACCAAATTACAGCATATTATCTTGCATGTTCCATTAAGATTTTGTGTTTTCCTTTATTTTGGGCATGAACATTATACTTCAGTTTTCCTGCTCGTTTGATTCAATCCCGTCGATGTATAAACTGCATGTGTAGGGCAGAGTTTCAGGTTAATTGGATCGTAGGCTATTTCTTTAGTCTTCTTCTTTTACCCCGTTTAGCTTAGTCTGTGTGACTATTCTGTTAGTTATTAACCCCTCTGTTCATTCTTGGAATCTGTCATATGCAGTAGAACCCCCCTTTTAAGAACTCAAACAATCGGAGAAACATAGGTCTTAAAAAGGAGGGAGTCTTAAAATGGAGGTTGATATACAGGTTTAGAACAGAAAATTTCAAAAAGCAAGGTCTTAATAAGAAGTAAGACTAAAATCGGGGGGTCTTGAAAGGGAGATTCCACTGTACTGCCTTTCTATACAAGATTGCGGGTTGCGATTCCATTGAATGAATTCTAATTAATTCTTTTTTCATGTGATTACACTTGCATTTCAATACCAAGATTTTTAGCAAAATTGAAAAGTAACTTGACATAAGCAGCTGGTTTTAGTCTTACCCACTAGCTCAGTCCAGAGTGTGCATGCATCTAGCAAAAATGACAACTGTATTTGAACTGAAAGCAGAACAAGGGTAACTGCGCGTGAGAGTGAAAAATAAAAATAGCTTCCCTTGCTTATCTCGTCTGTTTGTTTTGGTTTGTGAGTCGTAATAATTATGTGAATCGTTTATCTGCAGATCTTCTTTCTGTTCTGTCGTCTGTCTTCTTCATTTTTCTGTGTTTTGTACCTCAGGAAGACCCTTGTGGTCGAAACGTCGGGCTTTGTTCTTCATATATTGTCTTCGTCAAACATGAGAGTACAGTATTGTTTAGTCTTTTTATATTTTAATCCATTTAATTATTTGTTTTGTTTTATAATCTACAGTCGACACCAAGGAGAGGCCGCAGCCCTACCCGTTCCTTGAGCCCAGGTCTGCGTTCCTTGAGCCCAGGTCTGCGTACCTTCAGCCCCGTCCGCTCTCGTTCCATCAGTCCATCCCGTTACGCCCGCGCCCGTTCTGCCAGCCCCTTCCGCCGCTCTCTGAGTCCTCTGAGAGCCATCTAATTACCACAAGATGCACCAAGGCAGCACCCACGCAGTCATCGGGCAAAGCTCTCTGGACCTCAGACTTTGTGAAACATTAGAGTGTGCGCTTGAAAGTTAGGTTGATCAGCCAGTTTAAGAACGGCTGTCGGATGGATGGAAAATTATTCTTTATATACAGGCCTTGAAACCATTGAGGGGCAATGTGTGATGATGCGCTAAAACTAAGGCTGTTTATACAGGTTTGAATTTTGGTTCGTCAGTGAGTTGTTTTGTTTATGAGCTGGCAGATAGGGTTTGAAGAGTGTGGTAGACAGTTTTGCTCCATATGTTGCATGCTGTGAGTTTCTTACATCAGCTCATTTTAAAGTCAGTGATACTACCACTATTCATGAACACTTCTGTTTGTGTGAGAACTCGAGATCAGAGTCACCTGAACATAACAATTACATCATTGGAGAACAACGAGAACAGTAATACTCCATAACAACATCAATTTCTTCACATCTTTTCGTTAATTCGAAGTATGTTTCCGTTACAAAGGACTTGCCATGTGATACACTCTTCCCTTTTTGACCTGTAGTAGGCTGTATTTTGTGTGTGTTTCAAGTAACATGTATCCTCTTTTCTCTCTCTCCTTTTTTAGCAAATTGTCAAGCAGATATTTTTTCCCAGATATTTATTTGTTTCTGTCTTCATGTAGAAAATAATCATTGTATTGAAGTCAGTTTGGACAACATTTTAAAAAGAGATGCATGTACTTTTTTTTTTTTAATTATTATTATGGGGTTGAAGTTGAAATACGAATACGAATACGAATACTTTATTATCTCATACAGAGAAATTTCATTTCATGTGACAGGTATGAGTGTACTGGCATTTTTCATAACTTTTTGTTTACCATAACAAGATAAACTATAAAAGTAGCTGCATAATATTACGGGAAAACTGTCTCATGGAAAGCTTACTCCTGCATAATGAGTTTAGAGGGAAAGGCTCTTTGATAATTCGAATGACTTGAGTTTTGGTAGTAAGAAATATTAAGAGAGTTGCCGAACCATCAGTGCCTTTAGCATTCAGAATTCTGAAAGATGCCATCATAACATATAATTAATACTGTAAAAAAAAAGTGCATATTGTATGTTGAAATATTGGTCACTCCTTGTTGCAAATTGACGCTTGAGTTTTATTTGTATTTTTAATCTTATATCTGTGATATTGTTTTCCGTTGTTTTTTTTCTGACTTTGTTATTGCGTGGCAGGCTTGGTTTTTAATCCTGATCTCCCCACCTTCACCTTATCTTTTTTAGACTTGAATTTCAAGAAGAAGAAAACACAATTTCAATGTCAGTATCCGTCCAAAGGAATTTTACAGTTTTTGTCAGCCAGCCAATATGATTGTCAGTGATTATTGTCTTTGAGCGTCTTGTTCTAGACATCAATGCACCAGCCAGTAGTTTAATCTATTTTTCTCTTCTAAGCGCTTTGAGCCCAATTGAAATAACACTTTAAGAACTGGGTGTGTTTTTTCTGGGGAAAATCTTTGAAATTAGAAATAAAGTGAAAAAGTGAAAAACTGTTCACAAGAAAATGAAGTTCTCTGTTGAATTATTCAGGTAATCATGCACAAATTAGTACTTGCATCTTTTTTGTGTGTGTTGTGTTTACTTTAAGATGTTTACCAGACTAAAATCAAAAGAAATTCTGGGGCTGTTTATGTGAGGCCTTTGGAAAGAGCCGCTTTTGGCAAGATATTTCATTCCTGCTGTCTGTGATACATTTTAAGCCAGTTCACAAAGTTATAACAGTTCCTTTCTAGACATTTTAATGATCATGAAACTCAAATCAAGGTATTGTTTGCAAAATAGTCACTTTTTACTTGCAGATTATTTGGTGTGAGTATTTTACTGCCATAAGCATTTGGCTAGAATGTGATACATTCCTATTTATTGTTTTGTAGATAGATCATTCTGTGATTTCATTTATTTTCAGTCAGATAATCCATTCCAATAACACATATCAAATAAATGAAGATAATGTTTACAATGTGTGGAATTGTTTGTGTAAGTGCGAGCATGTGTGTGTGTGTGTGTGTAAGTGCGAACATGTGTGCGCATGTGTTTTACCAGTCTGTGGCTGTGCTCTACAGAGGTACCTGCTAAGAAGGGACACCCTTGAGACAAACATGCACTCTATTTCTCTCTCTTTCTTTCATTTTTTCTTCCCCCCCTCTCTTTCTCCTTTCACTATCCCCAAAACACAGACAAAACTAATACAATTTGCCAAAATACGGTACTTGTAATGTATAAAGTATCATTAAAAAAAACACAGCAGCATGTTGTACAATATTTCAAATGCTTCAGACAATTCAATACAGTTCTAATTTACTAAATATCACAGCAGCAAAGTCCGATGAATTCATCTGATTCTTTTCTTGCAGGAAAACGAGAGTGGCAAAAAGGGAGGTTATACGCTTATCAAGATAGCATGCAGCGTTCTAGTGTTAACAGGCCAGCTGCTTTAAAAAATATTGTTCTTATCTGCAGACATTTTGCAGATCGCCACAGATAATGTTCAGACCTTTACAAGAAAGAAAATATTTTGACTGCATGTTAGTTTTGATGGGGAATCAAGTGTAAAAAGTTGAAATACTGTTGTTTTAAATTACTAAAGTTTTGACCTTAAAATTCTCCTTTCGTTTCCGAGCTTCGAATACAGTGCAACTCACTTTTCATTCTTTATACTGGAAAACAATATAATACTTTATTCTGGAAAAGAGTGAATACTGGTCAGATTCTCACAAGAATCGGAACTGATTCTGCAATGGCTTTTCTTTAATTTGATGTGATCGATACTCCTAGCTGGTCAGCTGTTATACACGGCCGAAATATTTGTTCACGTGCCCACGCTTGATATTGCATGATTGATTAAGAAACAAGTTCACTAATCGGGTGGGATCCACGTTCTTCGTACTGCTGCAAAGAAGCAGCCTTTCTTTATTACTCTCTCTTCAATTTGGTCGATCTCCGTCGATAACTGATGATATCCTTCTTCGCTTCATCGAAATCGAAGATGGAAACCACAGGTCCCTTCGTGGATCTAGCCGGTGGACACACTGGACGGGATTGGGACAGGGGTGGCAAAGGTTGCCTGGCTAGGGCCAAGACTTTGGACGGTGTCCAGACATTCCTCATGGTGCCCAGCGGTCGTATCTTCCTTCCTGGTGACCTGGTCCTCCACGGCAGGGGGATCTTCGACCCCGTGGGAGGGTCTGGAGATGGGCATTTCGGGAGGTAGAAAGGTATGTTCGCCAGTGAAGATGAGTTGTTTCTGCTTACCTGTGTTTTAAAGCCGCGGTACCATTCCTCTGCGCTCTCCTGCTCCTCATTCTCCTGAGGCCTCATGTCGAAACAAATACTCTTGGGCAGCGTGAGACCTCTACTGAACGTCTCAGAACCGCCGGATGGAAGTACAGAAGAGGGAGAGGAGGAGGAATGTTGGGCCCGTTTGCCACAGCCAGAAACGGAGTTGGTGTTTTCGTTCTTGCCGGTTTCTTCTTCAACGATTTCATCAGGGGAGATAGTGGGCAGTATTCGGAGCTTGAGGGTAGGCATTCCCGGGGTTGTGACAGCAGACAGATCTTGGGTTGTTCCAGCAGGTAGATCTGGGGTTTTGACAGGCCGCTCTGTGGTATTGGCGTGCGCGTCTTTGGCCTCTGTCGGCACCGAGTGAGGATAGATATAGTTTCTGTCTGGCAAGAGTGAAGAAGGCTTGATGGAGTCCCCCTCCGTGACCTCGCCGTTTGCCCCTGTCTTCACGGTGGATTTGACAGTGGCAGTGGTGTCAGACTGGGCGCTCGGGTAGCAAACGGGTACGTCCACCCGGCGGCCTGGAACCCGGAGATCAGGGTGACTCCTGGCAGAGTTTTTGGCAGGAAGCAGTCTCCTATTCTCGCCTTCACCTATAGGTTGGATGCCGCCCGGTCTGAAGGGTTGACGGGGTGTGGTTGAGCCTCCCCTTGGGGAAGAGCGTTTGTGGCTCCTGTTCTGCGTGTTCGGGCTGTTGTTGTGTTCGGTGAGACTGTTGCTTATGAACGCGGTTAATCTCTCCATCGACGTCTCAGTCTGCTCTGAGGCTAAGCTGTGCGCACTGGACTCACTAGAAGCGGAGTCGATGAGAGACTGGAGACTGCAGTTACGCTTGGACTGCAAGCGAGGTGACTTCACGATGGTTTTCTTTGGCTTTTCAACGTATGTGCTGCAGTTCCAAGCTGGAAGACTCGGCGGAGGCGTTCCGGTTTTCTTGCGGAGTAGTGGTGACGGGGGCGGAATGGTCGTTACCACTTTGGCGTCTCGTTGTGAATAGAAGGTGATCATCTGGTTAACGTACCTTTTGGTAGAGTTGTTTTCATTGCCTTCCTCACTGACTTCTTGCTGCCCTTTGTTTTCTTCACACGGCGTGGGTGGCTTGGTAATGTTTTCACCGGCTCCAGGCGAAAAGTTGCCGTCTTCAAACGGCGAATGCTTGAGGTCTGTGTCCGTGCCAGGTACATTCTCGTTATTGTTGGTGCTTTGAGAGAGATCGCCGTTGCCCGTGTCATGATGGTGTTCGGTTGGCTTTTCCATAGTTTTTGCAGCAACAGGCTTTGGTATTCTGGAGCCGTGAGGTTTACATGGAGTGGCTTTCAGACTTGGAAAGGATGCTGGAAGTTTCACAGTATCGATAACATTTACTCCGTGAGTGATCGGACTGGTCTTTGAGTTCTGGGCAGCGTCTGCATCAGAGTGACTTTTCCTAGGCGGAGAACGTTTGGGCGGAGCGTGTTCTTCTGCGCTTTCAGGCGTAGTATCAGATTCACTGAGCTCGTTGTCTTCCAGCAGAGGAGCTGTCTGTTCAGGATCATCTCCGAGTACAGGGAGGTGAACCGTTTCTCTGACTTTGGTCGCTCGATAGAACTGCGGCGACGTGGCTGACAGACGTATTTTGTGTGCACTTTGCATCGTACACGTGTTGGCGTTACCATCCACCAGCTCCTCGTTATCTACCGTTGACGACCTGGAAAGAAAAGCATCCACGTCAGAGAAGTCCTCTGCGACCTCGACGTGAGTGGGAGACTGCATGGCTACCTCTGTTAAAATATCAGGGGCGACCTCGTCCACAATGTTTGGACATTCTGTATCATTATCTGCATCGACTGCTGTAGACAGATCATCCTCGTTGTCAACAGAAAAAGACTCACATTCAACAGCCGTATGTAAGCGCGGCATTTTTCTGGAGATGTCGCTGTCGGCTGCTTGGGATTTCATGGCAATGTCGGGATTGCTTTTTGAAGGCTTCACGGGGACTTCTTTGTCAACCTGAGAAGACTTGGTAGAGGCGTCGTCGTCAACAGATGACGAAAGCGTGTTGAACTCGACATTAATACGTGGACATCTTCGGGAAAGACCTTCAGCAGCTCTGGAAAAGTGTGTCACACCACTTTCATCAACAGCTGAAGACGTGTTCGGACTTGCATCATCAACGTCTGAAGACGTGATGCTTTTTCCGGAGTACACTGCTCGGAATTTCAGGATCATGTCTGCATCTCCTGTTAAAGAGTTTGTAGGAACTTCAGGTCTACCGTCCAAAACTGAGGAATCAAATGAACTGTCTACACATGAAGAGTCCAAAAATATCTCATCAGATGCACTATCAACAGCTGATGCAAAATCAGCAGCAGGTTTCTCATCATCTTCTGAGGGTCCTCTGACACGACTAGAGTCGACTGTCCGAGATCTGGAGGCAACACAACCATCGACAGTTGAGGATACGGTGGCCCGAGGTGGCCCTTGAGAACGAGTGGCATACTCTGAGTGTACGCTTTGGCGCTCTTCGAGTTTGTTGCTAGCCAGACCTGGTCCGTCGACCCGCGAACCAGGTAGTCGGAGTCTGTTGGTGGTGAACTCCGAACCATCCACCAGTGAATCTGTTACGAAGTTGCCTTCTCTTGCAGAGCTTGAGGGATCCACGCCAGTGTCTGCACGATTGGGCGAAAACCTGCGTTTGCAGATAATTCTGTCTGACAGTTTGGTGTTTTTTCGTCTCTCGAATGTGGTGGCAACGATCTGATCAACTGCAGAGTGTATGTTGGACTGATGGAAGTGTAGGTCTGTACTGCCTCCCTCCGGGCGCCTCTTGTGGTGGCCTATCCTTCCACCAGACCACAATTGCGTGTCATCAAGTGAATTCTCTTCTTCGTTGAACTCACTGGGGGAAAGGTCTTTTCTCTGTGCGGCTTCTTTCTCCTTCTCTCTCTGTTCTCTGCGCACCATTTTCTCCTCGGGCGAGACGTTTTCTGACAGGCAGCAAATACAGCCATCTTCGTTCATGCAGATACAGTCATCGCCCAGGTCGTAGATTTCGGACAGGATGGCCTCCGCTTCTCGAGGCTCCCAATCTTTGGACCTTGGGTCAGTCGAAGAAGAGGGGGCATCAGCGGAATCGGAGAAGATTTCACTGTTGACTCGCACAATAGTCACCATGCTGCCATCGGTGGCGTCAACGCTGTGGCTCCCTGATGTCTCATTGCTGCACGACGCGTGAACACCATCCACACTGTGAGAACCTTCATAGTCGAAGATCAGGGCACCGTCCACATCATTGCCCGTGTCATACTCGCAGTCGATTGTTCTGGTTGTTAGAAACACCCCATCCTTCTCGCCGCCTGGTAGGTCTTTATCCTTTTCTTCTTTGTCGGCCTTAGGTTCTTTTTCCTCTTTTTTCTTGGCTGCCGGCGAGGGAAGACGGTCGACTTTAGACGCGACGGGGGTGTCCGTTTTTTTCCCTTTGGGATGCCAGCCTGCAGAGTCCACTGCATCTTCTCCTGCTTCTTTGTCCGCCTGCTTTTCAACTTTCAAGTCCACATCTCCGGCCTCTTTGCTGGACAACGATATGCCGCGAATCGGGGGAAGTTTGGGAGCGATTTGTTTTCGCAAGAAGTAAAACTTGGGCAACCAGTCGTACTTTTGGGCATGTTTATGCGACGGGGTTACGGTGTGATGAATAAGAGGAGGGGCGACAATGCTTGCATTGACTTGCCTCTTCGACGTCCAGTTTGCCTTGTTCTTCAGCGGCGCTGGGTCGACTCCCGAGTCGCCAGTGACTGCTGCTGTTGTGCAGCCCATGTCATTCTTGTCTCTGATCTCCAGTTGGAGATCGTGGGACAAGCCGCTTTGTGTCGGGTTTTCTTTGGCATCTCGATTCATTCCGCCCCGTGCATTTTACGTTGGATCCCAATGGCCGCAGAACGTGACGTAGGTCGTGGCAATTTCGTAGGAAGACTTCTCACTGACGTCAAAGACAGCAGTCATTACGTCATGAGAGCGACGTTCTAAAAATGTTTCAGAACAAAACTCTGTCTCGGGCATCAAGACGTTTGTGGCGAGATCTTATGGGAGTTGGGTTTGTACCTGAATGCGTGTGCCTGCATGAACGAGTGTAGTGTGTGTGCATGTGTGTTTTCGTGTACGTGTGTGTGCGCCGCTGATTCTTTTTTCTCTCTCATCAGGTTCATAACAGTATTTTGAATTCACTTGAATGAAGTTGTCTGTTTTTTGTTGTTGCTTGTTTGTTTTCATGCGATGTGCACACATTAAATGCTGAACTAAAGTACACATGAGCAGCGACACATATTATATAACATTAACAACAACGAGATGAAAGAGTACTTACCCCTCTTTATTGGCGTATTTGTGGAACATTCCAATGCACGCCTCCTTCCTTTAAAAAAAATCCCTCGCACTGACAGCAATTCAAAGTCAAAACAATGTTTGCATTCAGTAGGAGAGGTGCAGAATATCTGGAATGCGATCAGCATAATTATGAGCCTACGCATCCTGCTTAAGGGATCTGCCTAGTTATGGTCAGACTAATTAGAAGTTGTTAATACTTTTGTGGGAGAAAGAACATTCTTTCTACATTACATATCTGCAGAGAACTTTTCTAGTCCCATGCACTTTTAATTTTTTGTGATTTTTTGAAATAACCTTGTCTTCTGATTTTGTGAAAATGGGTACATAAAGATAACGGTTAATATTGGACAGTACGCATGTAGTAGCCACTTGCTAGATACTTGTGGGGGGGGGGGGGGGGAGTGAATGCTATACCTCTTAGAACATAGCAAGAAATTACATTTCAATGCACTTTGGTATGTTTTATACCGTCTTTTTTAATTAATTTTACTTCGCGCAATTACATTTTTCTTCATATTGAGAAGAAAAAAAAAGCCTCTGAATAATTCCGATTTCCTTACAAATTGATATGTTGTAGCTCACTCATTTCTCGAGCTAAAGTGAAAATTTGAATATCAAGTCCCATGCCAAAAAATGAAACTGCAGGCAGTTTCCCAACCCTACCCCCTAACTTTCGCGGTCGCCATTTTACATTCCCCACTTTCCTAGACATCAACACATTTCAGAGATGAAAAGAAGCAAAGCTATCATATTGCACATACTGATAGCCAACAGTATCAAAAATATGTTTACCAACATTCCATGACCTTGACCTTCACACAAGGTCATGGCGAGTTCCGAAACGTTATAACGAATTCAGTATTTTGTAAAAGCACAAACAGAAAAAGATTTAAAATCTGTACTAAAAGGGTTGTAAATTCTGTTTAAGATCCGGAAAATTGAAGATATGCGTTGTTTGAATGGAATTTAGCAAGATTGTCACAGTACAAAGACGTTTGTGATGTTGTATAAAGTCTTTTTATAGGCATTTGTTGTTGCGCTATTGCAGTTTTTCATTTAAAGAAGTAAAAACAATGCCTCGGAGATATTGAAAATGCCTTATAATGTGATATGTTGTAGCCCACTTGAAGAGCTGTGGTGAAAATGTGAACATCAAGTCCCATGCCAAAAAATAAAACTGTAGGCAGTTTCCCAACCCTACCCCCTAACTTTCGCGGTCACCATTTTACATTCCACACATTCATAGACATCAATATATTTCAGAGATGAAAGCAAGCAGAGCTTTCATATTTCGCATACTTATACCCTACGATGTCAACAAAATGTTTACCAGCATTCCATGACCTTAACCTTTACACAAGGTCAAAGGTGAGTTCCGAGACTTTGTAACCACTTCAGTATTTTGCAAAAACACAAACAGAAAAGGATACAAATCATATACTAAAAGGGTTGTACATTCTGTTTAAAATTCGGAAAATCGAAGATATGCATCCTTTGAATGGAATGCATCAAAAAATGTACAGTACAAAGAAGTGTGCAATGTTTTATAGAGGTTTTTTTTATATGAATTTTATTCCTTGTCCGTTCCTGATTCCAAAAACATATAGATATGATATGTTTGGGTTAAAAACACGTTCAGAGAGTTAAAAAGAATAGAGATATAGAAAAGCGTGCTATTCTCCTCAGCGCAACCGCTACCGCGCTTTTCTGGATTGTTAATTTCACTGCCTTTGCGACGAGCGGTGGACAGACAATGCTACGAGTGTACGGTTTTGCGGAAAAAATGCAATGCGTTTAGTTTCATTCTGTGAGTTCGACTGACCTTGACTAAATGTTGTATTTTCGCCTTACGCGACTTGATGAGATTGATATGTATTATGCACTTGAAATAATGAATGACTTTTCTAGCTTTTCAGGCTTAATTAACAGGATACATAAGAGAAAGTCTGAGGCGATGTGGTTGGGTAGTAGGAAACATTGTGATGAAACATTTTATAATTTTGTTTGGAAGAAAAAGTTGAAGATTTTGGGTGTATATTTTTGTAATGATAAGAGTGCTTCTTTGGTAGAAGATAACTGGACTGGAAGAATAAGGAATATTAAGCGATTGATTTGTGCATGGGAGGAGCAAAATTTGAGCATTGTAGGGAAAATATGTATTGTGAACACGTTTTTAATTTCACAATTTGTGTATATTATGCAAGCGTTTATATTACCTGACTGTGTTTTGAATGAAGTCAATACCTTATTGTTTAGATTTTTGTGGCGAAAAAGAGATTGTAATCGGAAGGCCTTTGAAAAGGTGAAAAGAAGCATTTTATGTTTTGAAATTGAAAAAGGTGGTTTAAAAATGATCGATATTAGGCAAATGCAAATTTCTTTTGTATTACAATGGGTTTCACAACTGACTACATCAAATGAAAATGATAATTGGAGTTTCACTCCAAAGATGATGTATTTGCGTTTTGGAAAGCATTTTGAATGTTTCTTATTGAATGTAAACAGTGCAAGATTTAAAGGGTTAGACCTAGTGAAATCACACTTTTGGAAAGCAGTATTAAAATATTGGCTGGATAATATTAACCACTACGATCGTGGGACAGTCGGGCCGACTTTATTATGGAATAATGCATGCATAACGTATAGTGGCAAAGTTTTATTTTTTGAAAGTTGGATACAACGAGGTGTATTGGTATTAACTGACATTGTACGTTCGGGAGACATATTATCATATCAAGATATATGTGATTTGATTGGATATTCGCCAAACCGAATTCTTGAATATAATGTTGTAAAAGCTGCTATGTCATTATTTATGAGGAAAAATGTTGTAAATATGACTGATGACGTTTGTATTACCTTACCACTGTTTAACGGCAAAAATGTGTTAAGTGCCAGAGAATATAGGAAAGAGATTATCCCCGAGTACGCAGTAGGAGGGTCCAGCAGACTTTAATTGTGTGTCTGTGTATCTGTCTGTCTGTCTGTCTCGACTTAACAGCTTATTGCTGGGAAACTACTGGGCGCAGTTCGTTCAAAAGTTGATACACTAACTTGATAATAGGTCCGATTGATCGTATTAAAACTTCATAATGTTACCTGGGACCTAAATGCGAATTAATCAACAAAAACGACTCTTAACGGTGGGCGCGATTCGCGGTGGGATAGAACAGCCGTTCGGCTAATCCGCCAGCCAGCCAGCGACAGCGACACCAGGCTTTGTAGTTATTGCGTGCGTGCGTGCTTTGCGTGCGTGTACCACTGTGCGCGAGGAGTATAGGCATTTGAGTTCACTGGCGAATGATAGAGTTGGTGGCTTGGTGGAAAGCGTTTCCGACTATGGCTAAAGTGATCCGGGTTCGATTCCCGGCATGGGCTGTCTATTTTTTTTATTTTTTTATTTTTATTTTTTTTTATAATAAATTCTTGTTTACTATTGTTTATTATGAACGTTTTAATGTTTTATTTTACTGTAATAACTTTTTTAATTGTGTAAAATAAATAAATAATTTTTTTTTTTTTTTTTTTTAAATCCAAGGGTCTTAATGCAATTTATATCGCGCACATATTCAAGGCGCAGGGATTTATTGATGCCGTGTGAGATGGAAATTTTTTTACACAATACATCACGCATTCACATCGGCCAGCAGATCGCAGCCATTTCGGCGCATATCCTACTTTTCACGGCCTATTATTCCAAGTCACACGGGTATTTTGGCGGACATTTTTATCTATGCCTATACAATTTTTCCAGGAAAGACCCTTTTGTCAATCGTGGGATCTTTAACGTGCACACCCCAATGTAGTGTACACGAAGGGACCTCGGTTTTTCGTCTCATCCGAAAGACTAGCAGTTGAACCCACCCCCTAGGTTAGGAAAGGGGGGAGAAAATTGCTAACGCCCTGACCCAGGGTCGAACTCGCAACCTCTCGCTTCCGAGCACAAGTGCGTTACCACTCGGCCACCCAGGTAGACGTTGCCTGCCGTGTCCACCGCCGTACCCGTAGCGTTGTCAGTTGATGCTCTTGGTGGATCCTAGAGGTAACAGTCGAGAGTGTAAGTACAATGGGTAAACTCCATTTTAAAGATCTAAAACAATCTGAGAAAATTAGGTCTTAAAAAGAAAGGAGTCTCAATTAAAATGGAGGTATTTTTACAGAGGTTATAATTATGTAGAAAATCTCAAACTTCAAGGTCTTGACAAGGGGGAAGTCTTAAATTGGGAGTCTTAAAAGGTGGCGCAGGGGAACATTTCAAAAGCGGCCAGCGTTACATGGATAACCGGATTTTAGGCTGATTACAATTAAGTGTATGGTGCAAATTTTTCTCGCAAAAGTTGATACATTTGTGTGGTGTGTGAATTGATTAACAAATTATTGTTCAAGAGTTACTGCCCTGTTTCTTACTTTGTAACGGTTTTGTTTGAATCATGATATAATAAACGCAATGCCGATTGCTGACGAGAGAGAGAGAGAGAGAGAGAGAGAGAGAGAGAGAGAGAGAGAGAGAGAGAGAGAGAGAGACAGAGAAAGAGAGGGAGGGAGGGAGGGAGGGAGGGAGGGAGGGAGGGAGGGAGAGATGGAGAGAGAGAAAGACAGACAGACACACAGACAAGAGAGTGTAAGAGAAACAGAAACAGCGTTAAACATGGATGTACACAGACAGAGACAGAGAGAGAGGGAGGGAGGGAGGGAGGGAGGGAGGGAGGGAGGGAGGGAGGGATGGAGAGAGAGAAAGACAGACACACACACACAGACAAGAGAGTGTAAGAGAAACAGAAACAGCGTTAAACATGGATGTACACAGACAGAGACAGAGAGAGCTGTCTACCCTCTGTTCTGTCTTGTATGTACTCACCATCACCGAGGTAGGTTAACATCTTGACGTTAATGTTTGGCGGAGCACTGCCTGGGTTGCCCCCAACACGCCATCGTGGTCATCAAGGCGACCAGCAAGATTATGTTCAGTGTCACCATCATTGAGACAGTGCTGTTTTCTGCAAAAAGAATATGTATATGCATGTGTGTGTGTGGTTTGTTTTTAATAGTTATTTCAGAAGAGTGTGTAATTGCAGGTACTTGGGTATGAGAGGGAGGGGCTTCCCAAATGAGCCAGGGGTACAGGGGTACAGGGGTATGACCAGGCAATTTTCCAAGCACTGATTTTCCCATTGCTACATTGATGCTGCTTATGTTGTCATCATGACAATTTTGCGTTCCGATACGTTCATTTCAGGCTATTCAATCGTCGGACCCGCAGATGAGTCGTGTGATTCTTGGAATAATTCCAAGACTCCAAGGTAAGCTAATGTATTCCGGGGCCGATTGAAATTAACGTCTTGAAAAAGTTATAACGTCTAAGCAAATTAGCAACAGCTCAAAATAATTCGCACAGAAAAACTTTGACTTGCTGCTAAAGACAGAAACACTTTTGAATTGTGTTTATGTTAAAATGACAGAAAAAATAAACAAGTAACCAAACTTCTTTTAGAATACTCGAATACAAATTTCTGTCGAAAGTCAATGTTTTCCCAAATGAATGGACGTTTACATTTGAAGAGAATGGAATTCCTTTTCTTATCTT
>NC_090250.1:16534413-16543770 GCF_037325665.1 Littorina saxatilis | reverse complement strand
ACACACTGAGTTGTCATACCCGCATTCCACACATCCGTTCTAGCTTCCGTTCCCAGCCGCCCTGAGGACGACTGCCAGTACGGTCAGACGCTGCTCAAAGTTGCCAAAAACGGCCGTTTGCGCAGCGTCTCATTGTTGTGGCAGCGTCCTCAGGACGGCTGGGAACGGAAGCTAGAACGGATATGTGGAATAGGGGTATAAGATTTAATAGTGGTGTATTTGATTCGCCAAATGACCCTAAGTACAACTGGCCTTCTTTCTTTCGTACTTTTTTCTTTAATTTTTTGCTTACTTTCTTTCTTATTTTCTTTCTTTTTTGTTGTTGTTGTATCTTTTTAATTTTTTTTTATGGGCACCAATGCGGGAAGGCGTAAACACGAAAATGAACCCCGCGTTGATAAAACGAAGGGGCAGACACACTTTTTAGTGAAGCTCACCTTAAAACCTACCTGGCGTTTTGTCTGAATTAGAAGTGTTCTGATAAACATAGGGAAGTATCTTTTGTATTTCAAAAAAGTAGGCCCTAATGTGTGTGTGTGTGTGTGTGTGTGTGTGTGTGTGTATGTGTGTGTGTTGTGTGTGGGGGGTGGTGGTGGTGGGTGGGTGGGTGTGTATGTGTGTGTATGAGTATGTGTGTGTCTGTATGTGTGTGTGTGTGTGTGTGTGTGTGTGTGTGTGTGTGTGTGTGTGTGTGTGTGTGTGTGTGTGTGTGTGTGTGACAGATTCCAAATTGATTGCATCGTATTCCTCATCTCCTCATGAATTCAAAAATATATAGATATGTCCTTTGTAGAGTTAGCAACATAAGAAATCTTCTTTATCTTTTGCGTTCACGGGCTGAAACTCCCAGGTACACTCGTACACGTGTATGGACGTTTTTACCCCGCCATTTTGGCAGCCATACGTCGTGTTCGGGGGAAGCATGAATGATATGTTTCCACACACACACACACACACACACACACACACACACACACACACACACACACACACACACACACACACACACACACACAGTTCAGTAACAACGAGCGTACATATATGCATGCAAACAAACAGATGCAGTTTCTAGTGAAATTTGGTAATTCAAACCACACATTTACATCAACGCACTTTCTTTTATTCTCGTCTTTATTTTTTCACCTCTCACGTTTTACACATTTTAATCACAATTAACATCAAAAAGAAAAACATGTACATGAAAGTTCGTCTTTTTGCCTGCCGTGCTGTGATGAAATCTGAATAAGTAACCGATGCATCTATGTTCGTTGGTCGTGCTGCGGTCAGTCTTGACAAACATAGGTCGTCTACACGTCCATCACCACCAGCAGATACTGGTCAGTGGCCGTAGTATGAGCGTGGCCTGTACCGTGCAATGGGTTGACCTGTATCAATTCAGCGTCCTGCAAAAGGGAAGAGACGACAAAAATCAGATTTATTTCAGTTCAAATTAAACACTTTAACTCAATACAAATCTATCATCTGAATGTGGTTCATACAGAAATTTGTCTTTTGGATCACATATCACATAAAAAACAAAACAAAAAACAGCATTGTACTCATACACCTTCATTCCATACACTTACTCCAAAACAAAATCCAAAAGAATCACTAATTCAAAACATGTAACACTCATACATGGTGACCTAAAATGCCACCCACAAAAATGCGAATTCTTTTTACATCTGTTGGCCGAATTACTTCACATTCGTCGTAAATTTACTTCAGCTTATGCATGACCAGTCTTCGCAGGGTAAGTTTGTAGAGCAAATGGTCTGACTTTTGTGCTCTTTCGAAAACAAATTCCAAATTCGGGGATCGACTAAACAGTACGAGATTTGAAATTGAGCTGCAGCCAAACTTACCGGATTTAAGACCTCAAGATTGTTACCTTTGGAGTTATTTGACCTAGGCCTAGTATACCATAACAAACCTCAGACCATCAGTGACTAGAGTACAGCAATTACAAGTAGGATCAGGTTATTTCATATGGAAGAATGCGTTCATGTCATTGTGCGCGCCATTGCGCAAGTGCGACTTTACAACGAAGGTGGGGTTTTTTCAAGTCATTTGAGTTCAGCAAATGTCTCCATAGTTGTTGTGCATAAACTTCATCATAATGTTTGGTTTCGACTTCGTATGTCACGCTCCTACGTTTATGCGAGGTACCATTCTAGAATTTTTGGGGAACATGTTTCGCTGACTGTTACCATGGATTTGGCGATGAATGCCACCCGTGTCTTGCCGTTGACACTGTTGGCAGCCACAGTCACGCCGGTGGAGTGCCCTTTGGTCTTGTGGAACTGGGTCCACACCAGACGCTTGGTAAAGTCAGGCGATATCACTGCAAATGAAAGATGAAAATACAAAGTTATCTGCCGCTTTGATTGTGACAACTGCACAGGCAAGCACTGACAAACATTAGGCTTTTTGATTCACTTGTGTCCAGAAGAAGCTATCCTTAGCGGATTATGATTTTATTCAGTTATTCTGCAGAAAAGACAAATGCTTGAGGAAAACCGTTCTTTTCTGCAGCATTTCTGCATAATGTCATCTTTCGCCGAAGCAGCGTTTTTTTCTGCAGCAAAACATTTTACTGCAGTAAAATTGAAATCAAGAATGCTGCAGTAAAACGGTGCTGTTGTTTTTCTGCAGAAAACCTGTTTACATTTTTTCTGCAGCATTTTGTACTGGCTCTTGGCGGATTATGACATTATTCAGTTATTCTGGAGAAAAACCGAAATGCTGGAGAAAAACTGTCTTTTCTGCAGCATTTCTGCATAATGTCATCTTTCGCCGAAGCAACGTTTCTTTCTGAAGCATAATGTTTACTTGGTTTTCTGCAGCATTATTGCGATTAACTTTTTCTTCAGAATAGTCTGTGAAAGTTTTTCTGGAGAAAAACGAACTACCTTGTAAAGTAGCGTTTGTATTCGTCGCCCCCTGGGATAGCATACTAGTTTGTTCCGCAGTGTACCAATCAGAAGGCGTGTAGCATAAGGGCATTATATTCAACTTCACAATGGCGGCCGAACGTGAACAATTTCAAATTTGAAACTTTGAACTTCCGGCGGAAAAGAAGTCAGACAGACGAAATACATTCGTGTCACGCACAACTATTGGTAATTCTGGATGAGTCCATCTCTCGACAGAGGGGGGCTCGCGTGCTCCAACGTTATAATGAGCCAGTACAAAATGCTGCAGAAAAAGTGTAAACAGGTACATTTGTCGGATAAAGGGGATTTTCTTGGTAAGGGGCGGGGAGGTGTTGGTTTTTTTTTCGGGGGGGGGGGGGGGGTAGTCAAGAAGCACCCCTTCCCCTACTAGATCCAACCCTGTGTCAGTATCGAGTTATCTTCTCGCATAAAGTACCCAGCCACCCCCCGAAAGCGGCGTATGGCTGCCTGAATGGCGGGGTAAAAATGGTCATACACGTAAAAACCAACTTGTGCAAAAACATAAGTGAACGTTGGAGTTTTAGCCCATGAACGACGACGACGAAGAAGAAGAATTAGAAAAAGAAAAAGAAGAAGAAATACCCAGCAACACTCCATCGCCTCCACCATAGCCAGCAGTCTGGTGTCCGTTGACCGTCTGAGTTTCTCTGTTCTCCAGGAAAGACCAGGAATGCTGAGAGGCCACCACTGTCCCCCCGTGTCCGACCGCCACGTCATTGGTACTCACGCTGTTGCCTTGACCATTAGGCAGTCTGAAGATGCAAGACACAGAAGTTGTTCGATCTCATTGTAGATATCCGACATAGATAGTCTGCCAACGTTCCGACATCAAGAAATAACAAGTCGCGTGAAGTTTGAGCAGAAATCGAAACAAGTCGGGTAAGGCGAAATTACTACATTTAGTCAAGCTGTGGAACTCACAGAATGAAACTGAACGCACTGCATTTTTTCACAATGACCGCAGTCCGCCGCTTGTGCAAAACGGAGTGAAACTGACGAGCCTGTTCAGCGCGGTAGTGGTTTTGCTGTGCTGCATAGCACGCTTTTCTGTACCTCTCTTCGTTTTAACTTTCTGAGCGTGTTTTTAATCCAAACATATCATATCTATATGCTTTTGGAATCAGGAACCAACAAGGAATAAGAGGAAATTGTTTTTAAATCGATTTCGGAAATTTGATTTTGATCATAATTTTTATATTTTTAATTTTCAGAGATTGTGTTTAATCCAAATATAACATATTTACATGTTTTTGGAATCAAGAAATGATGTAGCATAAGATGAACGTAAATTTGGATCGTTTTATATAAAAAAAATTATTACAATTTTCAGATTTTTATTGACCAAAGTCATCAATTAATTTTTAAGCCACCAAGCTGAAATGCAATACCAAAGTCCGGCCTTTATCGAAGATTGCTTTACAAAAATGTCAATCAATTTGATTGGAAAATGAGGGTGTGACAGTGCCGCCTCAACTTTTACAAAAAGCCGGATATGACGTCATCAAAGGTATTTATCGAAAAAATGAAAAAAAATGTCCGGGGATATCATTCCCAGGAACTCTCATGTCAAATTTCATAAAGATCGGTCCAGTAGTTTACTCTGAATCGCTCTACACACACGCACACACACACACACACACACACACACACACACACACACACACACACACACACACACACACACACACACACACACACACACACACACACACACACACATATATATACACACATACACACATACACCAGGACCCTCGTCTCGATTTCCCCTCTATGTTAAAACAGTTAGTCAAAACTTGACTAAATGTAAAAACAAGCAAGGTTATGTTATAGGAACGTTTAATTGTGACAACACAATATAATACGATACTGTTACTACCCAATATTGACGGACTGTGTGATGATATCTTCTGCTATGGTCTGTTGAGACAGTGATATCAAAATCGAGACCGGAGGCCGTCGAGATTTTGATATCACTGTCGAAACAGACCAATAGCAGAAGATATCATCACACAGTCAGTCAATGTTAGATATATTGCTAATTCTTTGGACATTTTGTATTTACTGTAAAGAAATTACAAAAGTATTTGTCTCAGTTTTGGCTGTTCCATATCCCTCCCTCTGATTATTATTTCTTTTTGTTCACCCTTTTCTTGTACTTTTCAGTATTTAAAAATGTCTTTTCGTTCAAAAAGTCTTTAGTCACTTGCTCAACTAAATTCTGGGATCATTACATTTTCATACATATATATTTGTTTGTTTTTAAATTCAGGTGTTTTTGTTTTTGAAGTGGGGAAGCAATAAAGAGGTCGTCGATATCAAAACTGATATCGACGGAAATGTCGTCGATATCACTTTTACAATGAGCTCAGTTTTGCCCAATTGACCAATGGCAATCCACGTAACATATGAAATAGCAATATTGAATCATATTGTGTTGTCACAATTAAACGTTCCTATAACATACATTGCTTGTTGTCTGATACAAAGGTCGGTTTTCCGGAGAATTAAGTAGTGTATAAACATACTGATGCCCTCGCAAAGAAAAACAAGTCGCGTAAGGCGAAATTACTACATTTAGTCAAGCTGTGGAACTCACAGAATGAAACTGAACGTAGTCCGCCGCTAGTGCAAAAGGCAGTGAAAGTGACGAGCCTGTTTGGCGCTGCAGCGGTTGCGCTGTGCTTCATAGCACGCTTTACTGTACCTCTCTTCGTTTTAACTTTCTGAGCGTGTTTTTAATCCAAACATATCATATCTATATGTTTTTGGAATCAGGAACCGACAAGGAATAAGATGAAATAGTTTTTGAAACGATTTCGGAAATTTAATTTTAATCATAATTGTTATATTTTTAATTTTCAGAGCTTGTTTTTAATCCAAATATAACATATTTATATGTTTTTGGAATCAGAAAATGATGAAGAATAAGATGAACGTAAATTTTGATCGTTTTATAAAAAAAATTTTTTTTTACAATTTTCAGATTTTTAATGACCAAAGTCATTAATTAACTTTTAAGCCACCAAACTGAAATGCAATACCGAAGTCCGGCCAAATAAAGAAAGAAAGAAAGAGGGGGAATCGAGACGAGGGTCGTGGTGTATGTGTGTGTGTGTGTGTGTGTGTGTCTGTGTGTGTGTGTAGAGCGATTCAGACTAAACTACTGGACCGATCTTTATGAAATTTGACATGAGAGTTCCTGGGAATGATATCCCAGGATGTTTTTTCTTTTTTTCGATAAATGTCTTTGATGACGTCATATCCGGCTTGTTGTAAAAGTTGAGGCAGCACTGTCACACCCTCATTTTTCAATCAAATTGATTGAAATTTTGGCCAAGCAATCTTCGACAAAGGCCGGACTTCGGTATTGCATTTCAGCATGGTGGCTTAAAAGTTAATTAATGACTTTGGTCATTACAAATCTGAAAATTGTAAAAAAAAAATGTTTTTTTATAAAACGATCAAAATTTACGTTCATCTTATTTGTCATCATTTTCTGATTCCAAAAACATATAAATATGTTATATTTGGATTAAAAACAAGCTCTGAAAATTAAAAATATAACAATTATGATTAAAATTAAATTTCCGAAATTGTTTTAAAAACACTTTCATCTTATTCCTTGTCGGTTCCTGATTCCAAAAACATATAGATATGATATGTTTGGATTAAAAACACGCTCAGAAAGTTCAAACGAAGAGAGGTACAGTAAAGCGTGCTATGAAGCACAGCGCAACCGCTGCAGCGCCAAACAGGCTCGTCACTTTCACTGCCTTTTGCACTAGCGGCGGACTACGTTCAGTTTCATTCTGTGAGTTCCACAGCTTGACTAAATGTAGTAATTTCGCCTTACGCGACTTGTTTTTTTTTCAGGCACATGAACAATGCAGAAAAAGAAGAAGAAGACAGACGATAGAACTGAAAGAAAAACTACAGATATAACGATTCGCAATCCCATGACTAAGATATGTTTTCATTTTCTACGAAGCATACCTTGTAATGACGAAAAGCCCTTTCTCGGAGGCCCCAGTTTTAGCGTTCAGTCGCGCAAGGAAGCTAAGGGTGTGAGCCCCATGAAAGTTGTACGTGTTTGTGTACTTGTCATAGGCAGGCTTCATACTCGAGTCCATGGTATGCAGCCTGGAAAAAAGGGTTGAATCAATTTACTCTTAAAAGTATGATTGTGCTGGTCTAACGAGTTCAACGTACATACAATCATTTTTATGTACTGGCTTTATACTCGAGTCCATGATAATTATGCTGTCTGGAAGAAAAGGTTGAATCATTATACCATTAAAAGTATGATTGTGGTGGTCTAACGAGTTCAACGTACATACAATTATTTTAATTTACTTGTCATAGGCTGGCTTTATACTCGAGTCCATGATAATTATGCTGTTTGGAAGAAAAGGTTGACTCATTTTACTCTTAAAAGTATGATTGTGGAGTTCAACGTACATGTATACAATCAGTCTTACTTTAAAAAAAAGTGTTCTTGTCATAGGCTGGCTTTAGCTTCTAGTCCATGATAATTATGCAGTCTGAAAGAAAGGGCTGAATAATGTTTAATCTCAAATCTACTTAACTTATCCTCCTTCGTGTGTACACGCAAGCACAAGACCAATGTGGTATTTTAATTGGCTTGATCTGGGGGGGGTCCTGGGTTGCGAAGGCTCCCCCCCCCCTCCTTACCCGGGAAATATACTTTGTTTCCAAAGGAGAGAGCCAATTAAAATACCACATTTCAAATGCTAAATTTCAACATATAGGGCGCAAGCTTACCCCCCCCCCCTCCTTACCCGGGAAATATACTTTTTTACCAAAGGAGAGAGCCAATTAAAATACCACATTTCAAATGCTAAATTTCAACATATAGGACGCAAGCTTACCCCCCCCCCCTCCTTACCCAGGAAATATACTTTTTTTTCTCCAAAGGAGAGAGCCAATTAAAATACCACATTTCAAATGCTAAATTTCAACATATAGGACGCAACCTTACCCCCCCTCCGACCCCCTACTAGGCCAGCTCCTGTTAGACCATCCCTCCACTTGGTCACATACCAGAAATGAACAGCGTGGGTGTTCTCTGTGCACAGTGAAGATTTGTCGATGAATTAATGTCGTAAAAGCCACTGGTAGCTTTTTTTAAGAAAATGAATTCATAAACAAATTCCAAGTCGTCAGACCGAGCAGCCAGGGTGTTGACTATTGGTATGTGACTAAGTGAAGGGATGGTCCTAAAACCTGACTAGATCTGTGACGACGAGCCCAACTGTTTACAAGAGAACGAGTTCGCAAACCACCAAAACCCTGTCTATTTTTGTAACATGATAAGAACATCTATCCACCTAGACACGTGCCGGGAATCAATAGTCTGACTGCTTTCAATGACAGTTGCATATTTTGTTGCGGAATTAATGTTGTAATTTACACCGTAATTAATTCAGCAAAAACATCTACTTTGCACAGCAGGCAGCAATTAAGAATGTTGATTTTGGTAAGCTCCCGACGGGCGCAAAAGTCTAGTGGCAATGACGCTGGCCTCCCATGCGGAAGGTCGAGTGTTCGAATCCCGCCCGCGCCTGGTGGGCTTAGAGTGGAGATTGTTCTGATCTTCCAGGTCAACTTATGTGCAGACCTGCTAGTGCCTTATCCCCCTTCGTGTGTACACGCAAGCAAAAGACCAAGTGCGCACGGAAAAGATCCTGTAATCCATGTCAGAGTTCGTTGGGTTCTAAGAAACACGAAAATGACCAGCATGCCTTCCCCGCGTATGGCTGGGGTTACAACGGTCGCACGCGTAGACTTACTCGTGCAAACAACACAACTGTACGGGGGAGTTTCAGCCCATGAACGCCGAAGAAGAAGAAGGTTAGGTTCCAACCAGATGCTCTTATTCCATGTAAAACGCTTCCAAACAAATCGAGCAAGACGGTAACTGTAACTTCATTCTCACCCATGTAGAGATCCCCCGTTCTTAGCGATGTCGAGAGCATTGTATCTGAACACGGAGTTGCCACCATCAGTGTATCCAGCAAAGTACAGCTTGTTGTCCAAGTCACTGAAGTAAATATGGTTCACCCGACTGTCCGCCATGTTCTGTGACGTGTACGCTTCGTCCCCTGAAAAGGAACACACAACGACTGATTGACTGATCCATACCAATTTAAAGGATACTCCTCACCACAGTAAAAAAGACAATTGTCTTAAATCGCACCAAGCGATTACACACGAAGGAGTTAAGGTTCCTTTAACCAAACACCCGCAATAGACGAGTTCTGGGTTGTGAAAGAGTGAATGCCCTTGTTTTTTTTCTCTGAAACATATTGAAGGGGCCAATCACCAGCGAGGGGTGTGTCAGAAACCCGTTGACAGGAGCATGTGTGACGTTATTTGT
>NC_090250.1:16471913-16524413 GCF_037325665.1 Littorina saxatilis | reverse complement strand
GGAGCTGTTAAATAGGCCAGCTCCACGGGATCCACCAGACATCCCACCAGCCAACGGCGACCTCTTCATCAACTGCAACGCGCCGACAAAAGAGGAGATCAGCCAGGCCATCAAACAGTTGCGAAACGGCAAGGCGGCAGGACCTGACGGTATCCCAGCGGAGGCGCTAAAGGCTGATTTGGCGACCAGCGTGGAGATGCTCTATCCCCTTTTCTTTAAGATCTGGGAAGAAGAACAAGTTCCATCAGAATGGAAGGAGGGGTACCTCATCAAACTGCCCAAGAAAGGAGACCTGAGCGCCTGTTCAAACTACAGAGGGATAACATTGTTGTCTATCCCAGGCAAAGTGTTCAATCGGGTGCTACTGAACAGACTGAAAGATGCTGTCGATCCACAGCTGCGGGACCATCAAGCAGGATTCCGAAAAGACAGGTCATGCACGGACCAGATAGCAACGCTGCGCATCATCCTCGAACAGTCACAGGAATGGAACTCGTCTCTTTATGTCAACTTTATTGACTACGAGAAAGCTTTTGACAGCGTTGACCGAGAAAGCCTCTGGAAACTGATGAGACATCATGGGGTGCCGGAAAAGATCACCAATATCATCAGGAACTCATACGAGGGTTTGACCTGCAGAGTAGTCCACGGCTGTCAACTAACAGATGCCTTCCAAGTGAGAACAGGCGTGAGACAAGGATGTCTACTATCGCCTTTCCTGTTCCTCCTTGTGGTTGACTGGGTGATGAAGGCATCCACAGCCCAGAAGCGGAACGGAATCCAGTGGACATTCTGGACACAGTTGGATGACCTGGACTTTGCAGATGACGTGGCCCTTCTTTCCCATACCCAACAACAAATGCAGGAGAAGACCAGCACTGTGGCCAACAACTCCGCTCGATTTGGCCTCAACATCCACAAGGGGAAGAGCAAGGTCCTTCGGACCAACGCAACAGCCAACACGACCCCCATCACGCTGGATGGTGAAGCACTGCAAGAGGTAGACAATTTCACCTATCTCGGAAGCATTGTCGACAAGCAGGGTGGCACGGACGTTGATGTTAGAGTCCGGATTGGCAAAGCAAGAGCAGCTTTCCTTCAACTGAAGAACGTATGGGCATCAGCAGACCTGAGCATCAACACCAAGCTCAGGATTTTCAACACCACGGGGAAGTCAGTCTTGCTGTATGGAGCCGAAACCTGGAGAACTACAGTTGCCATCACAAGAAAAATCCAGACCTTCATTAACACCTGCCTCAGAAGAATCCTCCGAATTCGCTGGCCTGACACCATCAGCAACAAAGACCTTTGGCAGCGAACAAAACAGTTATCCGTAGAACAGGACATTCTGCAAAGACGCTTCCGGTGGATTGGCCACACACTCCGCAAGACCACAACCAGCATCACGCGACAGGCCCTCACATGGAACCCGCAGGGCAAGAAGAGACGAGGCCGGCCGAGAAACACCTGGCGTCGTGACTTGGAGGCAGAGGTGAAACACATCGCCTACGCCTGGAGACAACTGGAGAGATTGGCCCAGGATCGGAGTGCCTGGCGAGCTCTTGTTGGCGGCCTATGCCCCGGACGGGGTCAAAGGCATAAATGAAATGAATGAATGAAAGAAATTGTCACTAAATCTTCTCACACAGACAGACAGAGAGACAGATATACTCGCAACCACCCGTCACTGCATACACATACATTAAACCAGTCGAAATAATCCTGTATGTGTATTCTTTTAATTTACCAAGAAGCGCTACATTGCACTAATGGTACAGTTCTGAATAATACTGCGACTTGAGATCTTTCAGGAAGAAGGCCCTCCCGTCACGGTAGAAAGTCATGTAGACGTTGGCCAGAGGGTGACCGAGGTAGGGGTCGTAAACGGAGTACTGGCCGTTGCCCTGATGCTGGCGCTACATTACGCTAATGGTACAGTTCTGAATACTGCGACTTGAGATCTTTCAGGAAGAAGGTCCTCCCGTCATGGTAGAAAGTCATGTAGTCGTTGGCCAGAGGGTGGCCTGGGTAGGGGTCGTAGACGGAGTACTCGCCGTTGCCCTGGTGCTGGTTGTTCCAGGTCAGCATGTAGGCCATGCGCATGCCGGAGGACGAGGTGAAGGTGTGCAGCATGTCCTGTGTGAAGAAGTGCGAGCGTTTGGTCAAGTCCTCCTGGATGACCCCGGTCTCCGTCAGCGCCGGGATCTTGCCGTTCGCCTCAGCCTTGGTCACCACCTGGACACAGTGGAGGGGTAGCGTAAGCAGACGTCATCGAAATTCACCTCCAGTGCAAACAAATTCCTTTAAAATTCAATTCCCTTTTTACGTGTTCTGCCGACAGCCCTTTGTCAAAACAATTATAGTTGTCAAAAGTTGTCCCATGTTTTGAAAGCTCCTCAAAAAAGAGAAAAAAATGCAACCCACAAACATGTTAGTTACTTCTACATCTGTTGACCGAATCACTTCATATGTGGGGGACATAAACTTCAGCCTATGCATGGCCCTTCCATAAAGTGAAAATTGTATTGGAGGAAAGATGAGTCTATTGATTGAACATAACATTACCATACTTTGAGCGATGTGACGTCAGAGGCCGACTAAACCTCATATTTAAAGAGATAACAGCAAAGGAGCCATTTTGGGAAAGTTTACTGGCATCAGGAAGTTTGAGTGAAATGACACAGGAATAAATGTTTTAATTGGGGTACGAAAAATGAGGCAATAACTGTTTGCTTAAGTTAGATAATGTTCTGACCTTGTCGATGGCAGTTTTGAGGTAGTCCGCTCCCCGGTTAGGCGTGAGGTAACAGTCAGTGCCGATGATGTCCACGTAGCTGTTGCCAGGGTACAGGGCGTCATCATCGTCAAACCTACCCCCACAGTCAGGGCTGAAGGCGTAGAGAAAGTTGTGCACACCTGAAGCGATTCAAAATACAAAAACTCACTGAAAACCCACCCACAAAAAAACCCAATAATAAAAAAATAAAAATAAAATGAAAAAATGAAAAAATGACAGAAGTGTCGAATTATATCAAAACGTTCCCTCCTTAAAGTACTGTACCTACCATTCCGTGCATACCATCTTGTCAACGTCACTGAAGTCGCCCTGAGCTAAGAACATCCTTCCTCGTACACATAATGTTGAAACTCCACAGTAGCACGGTGTGTCAACTGATTCCGGCTGTATTGTTCGTACCCTGGATGTTTTCGTTCATACAGCCTCATTTGCGGCACTTGGTCGAGGAAAAAAATTGTGGTAAATCGTGTGGGCAGCGCACTTTCGTGATATTGCAAGAATAAGGTAGCAATATAGTTGGGAAATGTGTACAATAAATACCACGGTGCTAGTCGACCTGATCATTACACACGCGGGTCAAATGTGGCAGCATTGCATGGTTTTCCAACATTTTCTTGTGTTTCTCGCTCTGTAATCAAAACTGACCCCTGATTTGTACATGAGCACCAAAAGCATTGCCTGTTATGATATTTCGCTTGAACAGAAGTTTATAGAGACCCATGGCTTTTGTACAATCACTTGGGTATAAAAAAAAATGCAGATTCCGTTCGTACGCCATGATTCAGTTCGTACAAGTGAACCTGTTTCCGTTCGGATTAGGGTTAAACCGTTCATACTCATTTCATAAAGGATTGTTATATTTCTCACACTTACTCCACATTGTGGGAATCTTTTGGGAAGAACGCACTTTCCAAAGCGAGTAATAACAACTGCCTGTCGGTCTGGGTGGGTGTCGTCTTTGGCAATCTGTCTACCCGATTTAAATTCATTGTACTAGTTAAACTGTACAATGAATTTAAATCGGGTAGACAGGTTTCCAAAGACGACACCCACCCAGACCGACAGTTGAATGCTGTTACTGCAACAAACGTTGCTGCCGTTGAAATTTGACGAGAGATGATGCACGAGGAAAAGGACACATAGAGAATTTAATCGGCACACTTAAATGTGATCCGGCGCAAGCATCTGGGCCGGGGGTACACAAGCGTGGCAGACAGTGGGTACCCATGATCTTTCTAGTGTAGAAAAGGAGGGGGTACGTCTCGAATTGTGCATAAAAATGCTCTTCGAATGTCATCATAGAGAGTGTAAGGCTTCTGCGAAGGTTGTCATATGCGATGGGGACTTAGGTCTATCAACCTGACCCCCAGGCAATACACCAATCAGCCGTTTGGATGTTCCTAAAGGGCTCCACCCCTATCAACTGTTGATGATCACAGAACACTAACAAGAAGAGGGTGGTCCCATTTTTTTTTTAAAGTAAGGACATATCACCCCAATGCTACTACCCCTACGCGGTTACCTTAGAGCGGTACGTGCGTCATTTCCTGCCCGTGGAGTTTAAAGCCTGGCGCAAAACACGGGTGCTCGAGTGTTGATGCTACATCAAGGCAATTACTGTCCTGTTTTCCACAGCTTCCAAATCAATCGAATTTCTGACAGCTTAGGATGTCTGCGTGATGTTCCGTTTACTATATGTTCATGAATTGGCCCCTACGACGTTTTCCTGTTTTTACATGTAAAGAGAAAGCTCCGAGGAACCTGTTACGAAAGGCCGGATGCTGCTGTGCGAGAGTTAGCGAGGGTCACGGAGGGTATCGACAAAACCACTCGCGCCGAAGTGTTTGGAAGGTAATTCTGTAGATTGTCAAAGTGTACGGCAGCTGGAAGGATCATTCGAGAAAATGGCGTGATAAAATTAACGATGAACTGTGCGATTTTATGAGATTCTAAACACTCTCAGAACAGCCTAGGGTAATAGAATAAGCATTTGCATTCCAGAGAGAGAGAGAGAGAGAGAGAGAGAGAGAGAGAGAGAGAGAGAGAGAGAGAGAGAGAGAGAGAGAGAGAGAGAGAGAGAGAGAACTCGAACTCGAAAACTTTATTACCGAGGGATGATAGCATAAGGTCCATATGGTCCTTTCTTACAGCTAGTCCCTACTATAATACAAACATGAAACGAAGAACAAGTATGAAGAATAAAAAAAGAAATCAAATAAAACACAATCATGTGGGGAAAAGTATAACAAAACACACACAAAAAATTCAAAAGTGTGCTTATTAATGGAAGCATACTATACACTTTCTCTTTCACGCATCTTCACACACACTCGCACAAATTGTACACCGACTTAGTCGTTAGAGAGGTGCTTTCGGAGCTGTCTTTTAAAAGAAGATAATGACTTTCTTTCTTTCTTTCTTTATTTGGTGTTTAACGTCGTTTTCAACCACGAAGGTTATATCGCGACGGGGAAAGGGGGGAGATGGGATAGAGCCACTTGTCAATTGTTTCTTGTTCACGAAAGCACTAATCAAAAATTTGCCCCAGGGGCTTGCAACGTAGTACAATATATTACCTTACTGGGAGAATGCAAGTTTCCAGTACTCAAAGGACTTAACATTTCTTACATACTGCTTGACTATAATCTTTACAAACATTGACTATATTCTATACAAGAAACACTTAACAAGGGTAAAAGGAGAAACAGAATCCGTTAGTCGCCTCTTACGACATGCTGGGGAGCATCGGGTAAATTCTTCCCCCTAACCCGCGGGGGGTAAGATAATGACAGACATGACTTGATATTTACAGGTAGTGAATTCGAAAGGAACGCACCAGAATAAGAAAAACTAGTTTTAAACAAATCGATGCGGGGCCTTGACAAGGCAAGGTTATTTCGAGTGTTTGAATAATATGACGGAGATGATTTGAAGAGTTGTATAAGATATGTTGGGGCGTCCTGATAGACGACTTTATACATAAATGAACATTTATTATACAAAAGCTGCTTCTTTAAGCTTAACATCCCAATACTTTTCATCTTTTCCTTTGTAGAAAGAGATGGACTGGGCAGAACTAGTTTAGCAGCTCTACGCTGGAGCGAGTTCAGCTTCTTCAAGTGAACTTCACTACACCCGTCCCATACTATGGAAGCATAATCAATATGGGGTTTTATGTGGGCATTGTAAAATAGTTTTCTTGTGTCTAGATTAATAATGCTTTGTAACTTTGACAAAAGAAACAGGTTTTTAGCAATTTTTTTGCAGATTCCATTGATGTGAGTCTGCCATTTGAGATTATTATCAACAGTAAGTCCCAGTAAACGGTGCTCAGCTACTTGCTCAATGGAGTGCTCATTTAGGGACAGACTCGGAGTCATTTCTGAAAGTTGATGTTTTTGGCGAGTGCTGATTATCATAGACTTTGTTTTAACTGGATTAATAAGCATACGGTTTGCAGAACACCACTCAGAAACATCGTTTAGGCTCTGTTGCAATTTGTCTTGAATTTGTGCAGGGCTTTTCCCTGTAGCATGTAAGGTAGTGTCATCTGCTAACATATGACACTCAACAGATTCAGACTGTAGGTACAAGGGCAAATCATTTATATACATGCAAAATAATACAGGTCCTAAAACAGACCCCTGTGGCACTCCACATTTCACATACGTATACAGATTGAACCCTCTCTCTAAGATAAGAGTAAAAAAAGCGACAGTGCTAGAACTTTTCAAATAACATTTTAATTTCTGTAGAAGGATCTCTTGATCCACGAGGTCAAAAGCTTTTTTTAGGTCCAAGAAAACATCACCAGAAATGTCTAACTTATTAATGGATGAGTACCATGAATCAGTTAATCTGGCAAGGGCAGTATCATATGAATGTTGAGAGCGAAAACCAGACTGAAGTTGATGCAAGAGATTGTGGTCCTCCAAATAAGTAACCAGATGTTTCTGAACATGCCTTTCAAGAGGCTTAGATAATACAGATAACAAAGATATAGGTCTAAAATCATTTAAGTCTTGAGAACCTTTTTTCTTTGGCAAAGGTATGACTTTCGCTTTTTTAAATTCTTTTGGAAAATAATTGTGTTGAATACATAAATTATAAACATAAGTCAGCGACTCTACTATATAAGGAGTAGACAATTTAATAATTTATTACTTATTTCATCAAGTCCCGAAGATTTTTTATTTTCTAACCTTGCTATGTACTGGCCAACTTCATGGATGGCCATTATCGGAATAACAAACGCATCCGTGTTTCTTAATTTTTCATCACAGAACATCTGCAAGCGTTCACAACAGGAATGTGGTTCTGTACCTGGAGATTTTGAGTGAGAATCTACCAGTGATTCAGCAACGGAAAAAAATAATCGTTAAAGTCGTTGGCCTTTATATTCTGAGGAATACTACTATTTTTTTAGGAGTTGCCTTTTAAAAACGTGTTGAGGGCGCGCCAGACTTTTGAAACATCTTTGCTGTTACCCACAAGTTTATCAAAATATGATCGCTTCGCGTTTCTCACAAGATTCTTTACTCTGTTACGCGCTTTTTTTTATAATCTTCAAATAATTTGTTTGTCTTTAACTGGTCGCGATACGCCATTGCTTCGATGATATCAATGGTTAACCAGGGAGGAAGTTTAGGATGTCTTACTCGTTTCCGCCTCACAGGTGCATGTCGATTTACCACATCGATAAAGAGGGAATACCAGGCTTCAAGTGCCTCGTTAGGATCGGTATAATTAAGCACAGAAGCAAAAGGTGTACAATTCAAATCATTAAAGAAGAGACCTTGATTAAAATGTTTAAAAGACCTGTATGAAATATAAGTATGACCTTTTGATTCTGCCTTGGGTAACTTCATCAATTTGGAACAGCTTACAGGACTATGATCACTTACACTAAGGTCGGATACACAGGCACCTAAGACTGTGTCCGGATTATTCGTATAAATATGATCGAGCAATGTAGATGTCGTTGAAGTTACCCTTGTGGGTGACTTTACATGCTGTTTAAGCCCAAATAACTGAGTAGTTGATTCCCAGCTGGGATGGGACTTTAACATGTCTATGTTAAAATCGCCAAGTAACATAACGTCAGCATTGTGTTTGCTCTTATTATAAACATTGTCTAACATTTGTACAAAATGATCATACCACTCAAAATTTGCCGCAGGATTTCTATAAAGAAAACACACGAATTGAGGGGCCATTGATTTGCTGGGTTTGAGTTCTAACCAAATGCATTCTACTGCGCTGGGTTCCAGGTCTATGCGTCTACGTACGCGTAATGTGTTTAATTGAGTCATGAATATATACCGTGATTCCGGTCTACCCTTGAATTTCTGGGTCTCGCCTTTCAACACAATAATCAACAATCGCGATATTATTATCGGAAACCCTGGAATCTAATCTTGATTCAGTAATACCAAATAAATGATAATTCGGAGACGCTTTTTCAAGGAAGGCACATACATCATGAACCTTATATATAGAGGTGATACACATTTAAATGACCAACACTGTGCAGATAATGGGATTGTTGGAAGTGGTTGGGGCCAGGCGGCGCGTGAAAATACCCACTGGGGTCAAGAACTGGGAAGGGGTGAAACCACCTGTGGTGTGGCGGCTGGGTACCACCTGGTGCCAACGCTGTGGCCTCAGTTGACCTGGGCGGTTGGCTGGGCTGCTCCGTTACTTACTGGTGCTGGGGTCGATGGCTGTGCTGGTCCGGTACATACTGGTGCTGGGGGCGATGGCTGTGCTGGTCCGGTACATACTGGTGCTGGGGGCGATGGCTGTGCTGGTCCGGTACACACTGGTGCTGGGGGCGATGGCTGGGCTGGTCCGGTACATACTGGTGCTGGGGGCGATGGCTGTGCTGGTCCGGTACACACTGGTGCTGGGGGCGATGGCTGGGCTGCTCGGGTACATACTGGTGCTGGGGGCGATGGCTGTGCTGGTCCGGTACATACTGGTGCTGGGGGCGATGGCTGGGCTGCTCGGGTACATGCTGGTGCTGGGGGCGATGGCTGTGCTGGTCCGGTACATACTGTTGCTGGGGGCGATGTCTGGGCTGCTCGGGTACATACTGGTGCTGGGGGCGATGGCTGTGCTGGTCCGGTACATACTGATGCTGGGGGCGATGGCTGTGCTGGTCCGGTACATACTGGTGCTGGGGGCGATGGCTGTGCTGGTCCGGTACATACTGGTGCTGGGGGCGATGGCTGGGCTGCTCGGGTACATACTGGTGCTGGGGGCGATGGCTGGGCTGCTCTGGTACATACTGGTGCTGGGGGCGATGGCTGTGCTGGTCCGGTACATACTGGTGCTGGGGGCGATGGCAGGGCTGCACCGTTTCGTACTGCTGTTGAGGGCTATGCAGTGTTACGGCGTCCTGTGGAGGCTGCAGTGACATTATTGGTGGTTGTTGCGACCTTGGTGATAAGGGCTGCTGAGTGGACTGTGATGTCTCACTAATGTCGTGTGGCGAAGCTTGAGGACTGGACATGCGCTGTCCTTTCACAGCAGCAGCATATGATGCCACGGGGTTCTGCTGACGCTCCCACAATGCAGACTTCACTGTGACAGTCCTTTGGGTGAGTAATGAACACTGTCTGCAAGTATCTGGCTGTCGAGGCATCCGTTTTCGTCAACCTTCCAGATCAACTGAAGAGACAGGAAGGTCACTTGTTCAGTGTTGCACAGAGCCTTCAGTCTGCTGTTAAAGTCCTGTATTTTCCGTGTCATTTTGTTTTGTCGTCGTGGGGGTATGGCTGCGACATACACAGGATGAAGGGAAGTGCTTTTTTACTGCTGATAGCAGATTAGCAAAACTCTGCACAAAGCTATCTAAGTCTCCCCTACAGTCATTTGTCCCGACATTTAACACAACTTTCTTCACTGAAGGGTGAGTGCCGCTGTCAGTGACAATTGTTGTCAGGCGTTGGGTCGTGGTGCCTCGTAGAGTCCTGATCTCTGTAGCACCCGACCTGTCCAGACGCTTTTTGGCAATGTTTCCCAGGTTTGAGTCCCCGAGCAGGAAGTGTGTGCAGGTGGGGGGGATACGGAGTGTAGGGGACCGATCAGTGCCGTTAGGAGCGACCGGGGACTGGTCACGGCAGGGCTCACGGTTAGCAGACTGACCGCTTTTAGGAGTCCTCGTTGTCAGAAAGGGAGGGCGCATATCGCCCCTTGTTCGTGGTGATGGCAATGGCTTGAACACTCGACAGGGAAGGGCGAGATTCTGGAGGGGACGTTTGCTGATAGGAGGGTTTTTGTTGCTCTTTCTCAACCTTTTGTAGTTCCCTGACTTTGTTTTCTAAGGCTTGGCATCGGTTTTTCAGAGAGAGAGAGAGAGAGAGAGAGAGAGAGAGAGAGAGAGAGAGAGAGAGAGAGAGAGAGAGAGAGAGAGAGAGGAGAGAGAGCGAGAGAGAGAGAGAGAGAGGAGAGAGAGCGAGAGAGAGAGAGAGAGAGAGAGAGAGAGAGCGAGAGATCAGGAGAGATCAGGAGAGAGAGCGAGAGATCAGGAGAGAGAGAGAGAGAGAGAGAGAGAGAGAGAGAGAGAGAGAGAGAGAGAAAGAAAGAGAGAATGAGAGAGAGGGGAGGGTGTCTGTGTGTGGAAGGGGGGGGGGCGGCAACCTTTATGGTCTCGGAGATAAGTGACAGTGTTCTGGTAGAGGTGTTTGATGTCGTCCACAGAGTTGTGAGCGTCGTTGTTCATGCCCCACCAGAACCAGCCACCGTCCAGCTCGTGCCAGGGTCTGCACAGAGGAATTCAATTTAATTCAATTCAATTCAATTCAATAACACTTTATCATCTGAAAAAATGAAACAAGGGACTGCAGGTGAGAGAAATAAAGAAAAAACAATATAAATGTACTCACCAGAAAACAACGACAGCTTAATGTTTTTGTAACTTGTGCTGAAGAAGAAGATAGTTCAAAACCGGTTCTTGTTTTTGTATTCTTGTCGCTGGTGAGTACATTTTTACATTTAGTCAAGTCTTTTCTGCAACTTCTACCGAGCAAGTGATTCGCATCATCCGTAAAAGGCTGTACGCATCCTATCGGAGAACGAGAATCAAAATTATAGAAAAAGTCATAAACAAAAGTTGCGCGAAAGACACCAGGGGCAGTATTTTTCACCTCTTTTCAAACGATCATACCTTTTGAGCCCGTGAAAGAATGTTTTTGAAACTTGACACACATGTAATGGGACCATTCTTTGCAAAGTATACAAAGTTGCGTGCATGTTACATTTGTTTCTTAGACGTTACAAACGTTTCCAAATTTTTAACGGAAAACCGTTACAACGTCCATTCTTGAGTTCTGTTTGACCTAAGTACTGGAACATATCCAGATGAGGGTTTTTGTCATCGCTCTGTGAAATTTGGAGAGGCTGCTATTTGTAGTTTTAGATTTATTGCATATCAACTGCGGCTACCCAGCAAAAACACCATAAAAACCCTGGATTTTTTGCTGTTTTTCAGGATTGTTGTCGCTTTCCTTTACACGTTGGATCAGCCTAACTGCGCGGCGGATTTGAACGAAATTTGTATGACTTGTTAGGTAAGACACCAAATAAACCTTTTGGTGTAAAAAATGCAAAATATTATTCAGTTTAAGTAACTGTTTCAACTGTTGAAGGTGAATCATGCCGTCAAAAAACGCCATTTTTTAGGGTAGGCGTGGTCACGGACATGTGACGTCATACCCAAATATTGCTCAGATTCAAGAAACACATTTTTAAGCAGAAGAAAATAATACTCATCTTCAAATACACGTATATTTCTGACAAAAAATACTGTTTAACATCTGGGGTATACCACTGAAAAAATATCTTTTTGGGCTCAGTGTACATCCTTGTAAATACTCTCGTTTATTCTTTATATTAACATGTACCCAATAAACAAAATGCATGATAACACAAAGAATAACAAGAAATTCCTCCGAGGTAGGAAAAACACCCCCGTCCTTACCATTCTCACTGCCACCAACTGAGAAGGTTATTTCCCTTTGACCATTAATATGTCCCTCTATAAGTCCTTGTAGAATCTTAATCCACCAATAACTCCCTAACCGTGTGTTTGACTGGTCCCAATTTTTGTAAGGACCGTCTCAGGAATGTATAGAACCTGTTCACCAAGTTTGGTGACGATCGGTCCGTTCATTCTTGAGATCTATATGCAAACACAAACACACAAACAAACAAACAAACAAACACATCGACCGAATCCTATACACACCCCTATACCGGTGGTGTAAAAAAACAACAGTGGTGTGCGTGAAAGAGAGACTCACTGCTTTGGAAAAGGCGGCGAGAGATGGAATTTTCAGGGGGGGAGGGGGGGGGGGGAATTAGGCAGGGGGAGGAGGGGCATGAAACTAACTGTATCGACGTGCAAAAAATACTGAGAGTAAGTCCGACCAGTCAGTTGTAGCTCTATTATTTTGTTACGAGTTTGCACGTAGGCTCTACTCGTAGCCGTAGTCGAAGAAGTCGTAGCCGTATGTTCTTCTTTTTAACATATACTGTTCAAAAAAAGAAACGCATAGCTTGTAATATTTGGTTAATTTAGTTATATGGCTACAAGGATATCCACCAAACTGCAGAAAATGTTTATCTGGTCGTCGACCTTTCGTCCATTGCCACAAGTGAGCTCTACACGTGACGCATGTCAAAATTGCTCATTTGGCATGACCACTCGTCATGCTTCAGTGTAATCTCGTGAAACTCGGGGAATATTGAGCTCTCACCATGTCTTCCAAAACCCATAAAAGCGGATTGTTCGCCACAAAGAAATCAGACGACAATTCAGCGACGAAAGATGGCCCGATTGAGCAGAGAAGACCGCCAAATTGCATTGGGTCGTTTACAAGCAGGCCAAAGTCAAAGTGCCATCGCCAGGCACTTCCACGTGTCCCAGAGCACCATCAGTAGACTGTGGGTCAGGTTTCAAGCCACTGGCTCCGTTGCTGACTTGCCACGAGCGGGAAGACCAAGGGCGACAACTGCTGCTCACGACCGCTTCATACGGCTCCGCCACCTCCGGAATCGTTTCCTGTCGGCCTCATCTTCTGTCCAGGCTCTCCCCGGGCCACACCGATTATCGGACCAGACCGTGCGGAACCGCCTGCATGAAGCTGGTTTGAGAGCTCGCAGACCTCACAGAGGAGCTGTCCTCACCCGCCGCCATCGCCAGAACCGAGTGCAGTGGGGCAACCAGCACCTTCGCTGGACCGTCCGGAATCACTGGAGACACGTGTGGTTCAGCGACGAGTCCTACTTCCTGCTCCAGCGACATGATGGTCGGAGGAGGGTCTACCGGAGAGTAAACGAACGTTACGCGCCCAACTGTGTGGATGAGGCACCCGTTCATGGTGGTGGAGGCGTCATGGTGTGGGGGGCGATCAATACCGCTGGAAGGAGCACCCTGGTGCACGTCCAAGGGCGCATAACTGCCCAGCGATACGTGGAGGAAATTCTGCGCCCACACGCCCTTCCTCTTCTGGCTGACCAGGATGCCATATTCCAGCAGGACAACGCTCGCCCGCACACAGCACGACTCACCATGTGCTTCCCTGGCCATCCATGTCGCCAGACATGAACCCGATAGAACACCTCTGGGATGAATTGGACAGACGCGTGCGCAGGCGAGAAGAAGCGCCGGCAAATCACCGCGATCTATTGCAGGCACTTCAGGAGGAGTGGGACACCATCCCACAGCAAGATATCCGGCATCTGATCCAGTCCATGCCCAGAAGGTGCCGGGCAGTTGTTGCTGCTCAAGGCAGTCACACCCCCTACTGACTTGACAGCCTCGGCACCCAATCGTATTGATTGACTGATTGATTTGAAGATGCAAATGAACTGTGTGTGCATTCAACTGTGTCCATACCAAATTTCAAACAAATAATCTAAATATTGGATTTTCTGTTAATTTTTTCGAAAAATAAAACAAATTTGGCAAGTAGAAACTATGCGTTTCTTTTTTTGAACAGTATATAATAACAATATCAATAACAACACTTTATTGTCCATTAAAACGAGTACATACAAATGGAAATTTGTCTTTTCACTCGTGCCGACGTGTTTGAAAGGTATTTAATGGTTCTGCTATTTTTTTTAAACCTTTTTCTGGGAATTTTAGGGGGAGGGGGGGGGGGGGGCAAAAGACAGCCCCACGGTTCCGTCAATTTTTATCACTCAAATCTTTATTCAATCAATCCACGACTCAGGAAGTCAATGTCTGAGTGAATCAATTATGCAACGACCCAACTAAGCAACCGACCAACAAACCAATAAATCAATCAATTAACCAACCAACCCCCAAACACCAATCAAATAATCAATCAATCAACCAACCAACCAACCAATCAATCCTTTTTTGTCAAATAGAACAGAAAATTATGCGCACCTGAAAATGATGGGTATTAAATGTCCATTCTTATCAACCATCTTTCTCTTGACGAAATCAGCGATTTTGTCCATGGCGGCCGTGAACTTTGAATAATGATCTCCGCCTGGCAGTAGTTTTTGTATCACGTGGAAAGAGCCATGATCCCCCTGTAGGTACAAAATACATCCAGGCGGCGGCTTGTAGTGTTAAATAGAGATTACACAATGTTAAACTCACGTTGGGATTCTCGAGAGACTTCCTTTGTTTAGTGGGGCACTTTCGTCAATTTACATCCCATACAGGGCCTCAGGAAGTCTGTTTTCAACGTGTGTGTAACATATGGATCCAGGGCCGGACCCAGGAGGGGGGGGTGGGGGGTTCCAGGGGTTCCGGAACCCCACCCCTGGAAAAAGCATGTACCTTGCTTTGACTTTTACTAGTTTTAGCACCAAAACAATGCTGCTCTTAACCCTCAAAACAAGGCCCAGAATGCACCAGATTGCACAGATTTTAACCGTTTTTCAAAAATTTTCGGACCCCCCTAGTTCGCCCTGCTTTGCAGGCGCGCGCTTGTGGCTTCGCCACTTCGCTGATTTGCCCCCCCCCCCCCCCCAAAAAAAGGAGGAACCCCCCCCTTACAACTCATTTGGTCCGGCCCTGGATCCTCGGCTGAAATTAGTCCGATCGTTTCATGTCATACTTCTTAGCTTCTTTTGTAATCTGTGCATGAACAACATAGTTTATTTGGTTCACACTGCAACAATAGCAAGATCTAGACGTGGCACCGGTTGAGGACGTGTACGGTAACGTGTACGGGTAACGTCATCAAATCTTATTTTTACGTCACGCGTTTTATGCCAAGATCTGCAGTCTTGGCGGTAGCAAAACAACGTATGCACTTGGAACATTGGAGAAAAAAGTGAGTCACGGGTGACGCAATATCTACACGAACGCGTACAGGTCTTTGCTACACGTTCGATCATCTAGAACACTGTAAAATGGAGGAACAGCACATCAGTTAAACATGATGTATTTTGAAAAAAATGCAATTTGCTTTTGAACACTTCACGTCACGAATTCCGAAGTCGCTCTCCTGGCAAACGAGTTTGTGTCGCGCGAAGTATCAGTCTGATCGCCTGGCGTCTGGCATTATGGAGGGCCCCAAAGGGGGGGTATCATCACGATCACGGGAAGGGAAATTTTAGCTTTCACGATCACAGTTACCTTGATTTTTGTTTTCACGATCACGAACACCAGTGGCAAATCACGGTCACGGTAAAAGTTGCATGTACAGAAAGCACGTGTCAAAGTAAACACAACCACACAGTAATTCGCTCCTCTGGCTCTATTGTTTATTCAACACAAAGTGAGAACTGTTGCACTTTCTTCTTATTATTTTTGAATTCTCTTTCATACACACATAGAAATACATATCATGATTTGTAATCAGTAACAAGAATGTTGTTTTCATTGGTTTTTCTCTCTCTCTCTCTCTCTCTCTCTCTCTCTCTCTCTCTCTCCCTCTCTCTCTCTCTATCTCTCTCTCTCTCTCTCTCCACTCATACACATTCAACTCCCACACCCTCACTCACACACATGAATATATAATGCACAATTTCACATTTCCAGAGCTAAATATTGTAAACCCATTTTCTCAAAAACTATTGGGTGGATTGAAATTAAAGTACATGTATGTGTGATGGGTTCTTTATTTTTAACTTTGCCATTCAATTTGAGGTACACTATCGCCTGGTTTCATGGCCTTGAAACACCAACAGGAATGCTACTGGCCAAAAATGGTTTTACCTGAAAGAAGCGCGCAGTGCCAGTGGCCTGAGCCTGCGAAGCAGGCGAGCCAACTAGGGGGGTCCGGGGGCATCCCCCCCCAAAAAAAATCTTTTTCAAAAAACGGTTAAAAGCTGTGCAATCTAATGCATTCTGGGCATCATTTTCAGGGCTGTAATAGTGTTGTGATCTTGTTAAAAATCCCATTTTAGCCTCCGCCCACCATCATTCAACACACCTCCAAACTGGTGAAAACAACACTGCTGTGCGCTGGCTTCATTCAGACCGGCGCCCGGTCGCGTTGCGTGATATTCACACGGATCGTTTTTGCGAAAATTTTTCAACTTCACCGGAATAAATTTGACTTTATCGGATTTTGAAAACGGCTTTATCGGATTTCCGGCAATTACCCGAAAAGTAGCATGCCTGACAAAATCCCCAACGAACATGACTTTGATCGTCTTTGACATGAGGATCCAGTGACCCAAACTGGCACGTCTCCCCGCCATTGTTTCTGAATTTAACCCATTGTTGATATTAAAGTTTACAGGCGCTAAAATAAATCCAAGCTTTATGCAAAGAAGCGACAATTAGAATCTATGCCAAGCGTGTCCACGTTGCTGGGATGAAAAAACACATTTCTAGTTTCGGTTTTGGCTACACGCAGACTCGATCTCGAGCCAGTCGAGGTCACACTGAGCGAGTGACAGCCGGACGTGGCAATGTCGACAATGTCAATGATCTCACTCAAACTCAAAGATCTTGAACAAATTTCAAGATCTTTGCCTACATTCAGAACAGTTATAGAGCAACATAGATCAACATGCCTTGATATTTCGTCTTCGGAAAGACCGACCCGTAGAAGGAAGGCATTCTCGCCGCCTGCTTTGGTCTGGCTTGAATCCACAAAATATAACAGAAGTTCGATGACAGTACCGCTGCACGCCATTTTTGATCTTCGAATTTGACTGAATGCACTCAAAACTTTTGCACGAAGCCCTTCCATTGGATGAAGTTTGGCAGACTTTTGCAATTTGCCTTCTGATTGGATCTCTTTTTTTGTGTGATTGGTTCTCTTAAAGGGAAGCAATCGCTGTCAAAATCATATTTCTGAATGTGTTGTTGCTTCCCTTCAATCGGGATTGGCTCCTTGACGAATAGAGGATCATAGAGTGATACAGCTGTGAAAAATGTACGTTGAAAATAAAATGCTTTGCAATAATGCCCATCACGATCACGAAAACAAATGACGATCACGATCACGAGACTTGATTTTTTTGTCATCACGGATCACGGGCAAAGTCCCATCACGATCACAGAAATGGAAATTTCGGCAATCACGGTCACAGAAAGGTCAAAAAACGCCAATCACGATCACGATTTTAAACCCTTTGGGGCCCTCATTATGGGGTTAGTGCTAGGACTGGTTGGTCCGGTGTCAGAATAATGTGACTACATGGGTGAGACATGAAGCCTGTGCTGCGACTTCTGTCTTGTGTGTGGCGCACGTTATATGTCAAAGCAGCACCGCCCTGATATGGCCCTTCGTGGTCGGCTGGGCGTTAAGCAAACAAAACAAAACAAAACAAAATCAGTCTGATTCGCTGTCGTTCACATCTGGATATCGTTTACGGTGGACCTAGCGGAAAGTTAAAAAAAACAAAACAAAGTTCTTGCAACACGAACTAATAAGGATACAAAAATTAAGTGTTTTTTTGGTAGAATTCTCTGTATTGTTCATTCTTTGTCGTTTACAATCATTATTATATTTAGTCAAGTTTTGACTAAATATTTTAACATCGAGGGGGAATCGAAACGAGGGTCGTGGTGTATGTGCGTGTGTGTGTGTGTGTGTGTGTCTGTGTGTGTGTGTCTGTGTGTGTGTGTGTAGAGCGATTCAGACTAAACTACTGGACCGATCTTTATGAAATTTGACATGAGAGTTCCTGGGTATGAAATCCCCGAACGTTTTTTTCATTTTTTTGATAAATGTCTTTGATGACGTCGTTATCCGGCTTTTCGTGAAAGTTGAGGCGGCACTGTCACGCCCTCATTTTTCAACCAAATTGGTTGAAATTTTGGTCAAGTAATCTTCGACGAAGCCCGGGGTTCGGTATTGCATTTCAGCTTGGTGGCTTAAAAATTAATTAATGACTTTGGTCATTAAAAATCTGAAAATTGTAAAAAAAAAATAAAAATTTATAAAACGATCCAAATTTACGTTTATCTTATTCTCCATCATTTGCTGATTCCAAAAACATATAAATATGTTATATTCGGATTAAAAACAAGCTCTGAAAATTAAATATATAAAAATTATTATCAAAATTAAATTGTCCAAATCAATTTAAAAACACTTTCATCTTATTCCTTGTCGGTTCCTGATTCCAAAAACATATAGATATGATATGTTTGGATTAAAAACACGCTCAGAAAGTTAAAACAAAGAGAGGTACAGAAAAGCGTGCTATCCTTCTTAGCGCAACTACTACCCCGCTCTTCTTGTCAATTTCACTGCCTTTGCCATGAGCGGTGGCCTGACGATGCTACGAGTAAAATGGCATTGCGTTTCATTCTGTGAGTTCGACAGCTACTTGAGTAAATATTGTATTTTCGCCTTACGCGGCTTGTTACATGTGATGTCGCTCTAAGCTCTCACAAGCAGAAACACCCATGCATTTCAGTTGTACGTGATTTAATGTAAGAAATATCGTTTTTTCCAGGACCATGATATGATCTATTTGTGGTATGAAAATATTCCAATGTTATCTGACTGGAGATTTCGTTTTGAGCCGGTGTAACACGAAATTTTTACTCCACGAAAAATGTACTCCGGAGTAAATATTTCGTACGAAATTCTTACTCCGAGTACACCTTTCGTACGAGAAAAGAACTCCCCAAGGCACGAAAAAATTACTCCCTCCACGAAATGTTTACTCCCCATTTTTTTTACTTCCAGTAAAAATCTCGTACGCAAAAATGGGATGCGGGCGAAGGGATAATGCCAATAAGTGATTTCGTGCAAACGAATGTCGCGCTACCCTCCTTCCACCCCTTCCACCACCAAGACTAACAGGGGATAAGGGAGTAAACATTTCGTACACCTGGCATGGGAAGTTAAATTGCTCGTGTTGGGGTGAAGTAATTTATTCGTTATTTATTCGTCAGGGCAGTAACATTTTTGTACGAAATTTTTACTCGGAACTCACCTGTCTTGGGGAATCATTTTCTCGTGCAATGGGGGAGTGCTTTTTTCGTAAAGGGAGTAACTTTTTCGTACGAAATGTTTACTCCGGAGTAAAAATCTCGTGGGAGTAATTTTCTCGTGTTACACCGGTCAAAATCCTCCTTTTCCTTGGGGCAGCAGTTTTGGCATAGTCCAGTCGTGGAATGTAACAAAAGGGCCAAACAAAAACAAAATTGCAAGATCTATTTTTTTGCGTTCATTTCGTTTGTTACTGACATACAAACGATATAATGTTAAAAGTACATGTAATGATTGTGAATAGCTTTTGCTTTCAAAATATTCAATGAAAAGGGCCCCGAATTATTCTCTTTACGCGTAGGTCATTATAAAACCGAAAACAACACAAAAGACAACGTTCGAACTGCGTATTTGCACAATGTGAAAGCGTGAAAATCTGTCGCCCTGTTTTCGGGGATTTCAATTTTCCGCGAAAGTTATCTTTTCTTAGCTTGCTCATACCAACTTATAGTGTCAGTACCTGAAATTACGCCGAACGTGTACCACACCTATCTGGGTTCCGTCGTCGGTGACATTCCGTTCTTCCCCGCAACCTCTTTAAGGTCAACACAGCTCGAACAGAACCTGTCCTCCTGCTTGAAACGAGCATCAACACATCAACTTCTTCTTCTTCTTCGTTCATGGGCTTAAACTCCCACGTTCACACATGTTTTTGCAGGAGTAGGTTTTTACGTGTATGACCGTTTTTAACCCCGCCATTCAGGCAGCCATACTCCGCTTTCGGGGGCCGGGGATCAACACATCAACTCACCCCGATCCAAGGCCCTTTCCCGGTGACCATGTTGTTTGTGTGGAAAGAGAATGTTATGATGGCGCCCCTGTCGTGAGCCTTAAGACATAAGACAAAAGACTTTAGTTCAACCATGTGCAGCATACAGGGAATATTGCCTGGCTAGAGTAATCTTAGCAACAACAAAATTGCAGCAATTTTCGTACCTGTACGAAAGCATTCATTCCCGCGTCATTTCATTTACACTTTCTTTATTTTATTAAGGAGATTTCTATAGCGCATAACTAAAAGCACTATGCGCTTTTAGTTAAAGCCACTTAGTTTGGGTATCAGGCACACTTTTCGGGTCAAAGATCTTTTTACAGGGGTCACGTGACTGCCGCCCAAAATAAGGGTAACCCAAAAATCGACGTGAAAAAAAACGTAAGGTACAATTAAAAAAATTGACGATCATTCAGAATAGGCTAAACTTGGCACCTTTCACATACGAGAAGAATGTTAATAAATTATCTAGGAAAGTATCGTCTGTAGGCCTGAGATCCGGACAGCTCGGAAGCAACCCAAAAGGGTCATTGTCTTTGTACCCCTCAAAATGTACGCTAAAACCTCCTGTTTTCGACCGCTCATACGATCGACACCCACTGCAGAGGGAATGGCATAACACAATAAATATTCAAGATAGCGAAAAAAAACCAAAGCCTGTTCAGAATAGTTAATTCATTTGACTTTCCGTTGGTAAAAGTTGCCAAGTTGTGCCTATTCTGAATTTTCGTCGATTTTTCAATTGATACCTCATTTTCTTAATAAGGTCGATTTTGGGGGTACCTTTATGTGGGCGGCGGTCACGTGGTCCCTGTAAAACACCTAACTTTGATCCGAAAAGTGTACCGGGCAGCCAAGTTGAGTACATACAAAGTTTGAAAGAAATGACACAGGATTGAATGTTTTAGTTAATGTAAGAAAATGGGTGCATGAATCAGTTTACATCACAACAAAACACAAAGTGCTAACCCATTTATACACACAGACGCAAACACACACACAGACGCAAACACACACACAGACGCAAACACACACACACACACACACACACACACACACACACACACACACACACACACACACACACACACACACACACACACACACACACACACACACACACACACACTATACTGCGTTTAAATGGAGTTCAATTCAGCTGTAGTAGGGATATTTCACAAATGACATCTATAATACCTTCTGCAGCAGGTAGACCCAGGCGTCCTCGATGTCGTTGCCGATCATGGAGAAATCAAAGCCAGCGATGGCCGGGAAGTCATTGGTCAGGGCGCAGGGGTCACATAGCTCGTCAGCGTGATTGGAGTGCGCCATGTCGGGCTGGTTACATATTCAAAATACTTCATTCAATACATTATGAAAAAAATTTTGATTATTTTCCCACTGTTCATTCTGTAATACTGTTTTTTTGTAAATTGTATCTATTAGCTCAATTCGTTACACTTATGTGTAACAATATGAAGTGTTGTTTAAAATTAGTATATATATACCGAGCAACATAAGAAACGCGAAAAAATTCTGCAATGTTTCATTGACAAAATCTCGAACAATTATAGAGTTAGAATTGTCAAACCACAAAAGGTTGATGAAGGTATGTTTGACCTAGCTGTTGTGTGATAATTGTGATGCTACGACTGTTTCAACACACGAGACAAGCAGGTTTAACGTCAACGAAGTTTTGGAGGTCTCGCTCAGTCAGTCTTCATCGCGCTCTATGGCCACTGATAGGACACTGGTGGCTTCCAATGATGTTCCTGGTAGTGTCAGTGGCTGTCTTGAATCGATCTCGAAGACGTTGTGGCAAGAAATTGCGATCTTGTCTTATTTGGGGTAATGCGAAAAATCCACCGCGTTGCATAACTGCAGTGCTTCCAATGTCAACAGACCATTGCTGAAGGTGATAGACTGTTGACATTATATGCACGTTTAAAGCACATGCCAGCGCTTCTGGATCATCCCCAGCTTTAAATCGACCTGGCATTTTGGTGGTGTCAATCTTGGCATCCTGGCTGTTTCAAAAGTGAGACTGGCAGCAAGCGTGCCATGGTCTCTTTTGGTTGGTAATGCATTAGTGAACACATCTCACACATCAGATTTCTCCTGCTCCACTTGCACGTGCTGCGAGCGCGCATTATGTGTTTAACGTTAAACCTGCTTGTCCCGTGTGTTAAAACAGTCTCAGCATCAACATAATCACACAAAAGCAAGGTCAAACATGCCTTCATCAAACGTTTGTGGTTTAATAATTCTAACTCTATAATTGTTGGAGAATTTGTCAATCAAACAATGACGAATTTTTCGCGTTTCTTTTGTTGCTCGGTATATTTTCTAGTCTGTGAAGGTATACGGAGATGCTCAAATATTGAGTCGTCGTTCTCAATGCTTAGTTAAAGTCACATTAAACACCCTCCTGCTTCTCATTATGTTCACAGGGCCAGTAAGGGTTGTGTCCCCTATTCAGACCCAGTTACTGGCTGACTTTAAACATCCAGGGCTGAGGGGCACGACAAAGTTACCACCCAAACGGGAGCCACCCGCAGTGTTGGATTGGTTGAAACTGAGGTGCACGACAAAGTTACCACCCAAACGGGAGCCACCCGCAGTGTTGGATTGGTTGAAACTGAGGTGCACGACAAAGTTACCACCCAAACGGGAGCCACCCGCAATGTTGGATTGGTTGAAACTGAGGTGCACGACAAAGTTGCCACCCGCAGTGTTGGATTGGTTGAAACTGAGGTGCACGACAAAGTTACCACCCAAACGGGAGCCACCCGCAATGTTGGATTGGTTGAAACTGAGGTGCACGACAAAGTGACCACCCAAACGGGAGCCACCCGCAGTGTTGGATTGGTTGAAACTGAGGTGCACGACAAAGTTACCACCCAAACGTGAGGCACCCGCAGTGTTGGATTGGTTGAAACTGAGGTGCACGACAAAGTTCCCACCCAAACGGGAGCCACCCGCAGTGTTGGATTGGTTGAAACTGAGGTGCACGACAAAGTTCCCACCCAAACGGGAGCCACCCGCAGTGTTGGATTGGTTGAAACTGAGGTGCACGACAAAGTTCCCACCCAAACGGGAGCCACCCGCAGTGTTGGATTGGTTGAAACTGAGGTGCACGACAAAGTTCCCACCCAAACGGGAGCCACCCGCAGTGTTGGATTGGTTGAAACTGAGGTGCACGACAAAGTTCCCACCCAAACGGGAGCCACCCGCAGTGTTGGATTGGTTGAAACTGAGATGTGTTGAGATTTGATCGTTATCTCCCGTTTGGTTGGCACCCATTTTCGGTTCGTGCATCTCAGCCCTGGCCTCCTGTTTCCCATTATGTTCATATAGCCCGTTGGGATCAAGTAGCCCGTACAGGCCAAATTAGACTTACGTTATACATCCAGGCCTCCTGCTTTCCGTTGTGTTCATAGAGCCAGTATGGGCTGTGTCCCCCGTACAGTCCGAAGAGTGTCGGTAGATGCTTGCCGACCAGAATCCTGCTGCTGTCACGTGCCACCTTGTGCAGCACGTTGTACAGGGTCTGCGTCTGACTCGTTGCATGCTGGTCTACAGGTCCGGATGTCACATCCAGCGGAAGTGTCGCCAGCAAAATAGCGCCGAGCAAATACAGCTCCATCAAGCCACACAGTACAGAAGATCCAAAAGGGAACAATTCTGAAAGTATTTGTGTATAAACTAAGCCACAAAAAATCATTGCGACAAATGTCGCACCTCAATTTAAGCATTAATTCCCGTGTCATTTTAATTCAAACTGTCTATGTTTTTTTAAATTTATTTATATGGGAGATTTATATAGCGCTTGACGTTCTCTAAGCGCTTTACATATTAATTTCTGCCGTGTGAGATGGAATTTTTTACACAATATATCACGCATTCACATCGGCCAGTAAATCTCAAGCCATTACGGCGAATGTTTACTTTTCACGGCCTATTATTCCAAGTCACACGGGTATTTGGTGGACATTTTGTTTTATCTATGCCAATACATTTTTGCCAGGAAAGACCCTTTTGTCAATCGTGGGATCTTTAACGTGCACACCCCAATGTAGTGTACACTTTAAGGCCGTCCACTTGACTATCTTGCACACATTTTGGATCAAAGATGTCTTTAACAGGGATCACGTGATCGCAGCTCAAATAAGGGTACCCCCAAAATGATTTGACGAAAACGGAAGGGACCAATTGAAAAGCGACGAAAAATCAGATCAACTATAACTTGGTAATTTGTACATACGAGTAGAAAGTAAAATTAAATATCTACCCAGAACATGTTGTTTTGTTTAGCTGGATAGCGTATTTCGTGTGCTATGCTATTCCTACTGATGCAGGTGTCGATCGCATTAGGAGTAAAAGAACCCGGGAGGTTTCGCATCAATTTTGAGGGGGTACCATGACGAAAAGCACGGTATTTTAGTAATAACGTGTAGGATTGCTTTGAAACTTTTAGGATATTACGCCTACTAGACGTACTTCGAGTAAAATTTGGGGTTGTTACGGGTGTTCCGAAAGAGTTTTAAAACCCGTAATAAGATTATTCACTTTCCTCAAACATTTATGACTTCGCATTATTTGAGCGGCGGTCACGTTAAACAAATCTTGGATCCGAAAGGTGTGCCAGATACTCAATGGACGGCTTTAATTGGAATGCAAAGTTTGTTGTAATAATTTGTTTGCTAAGTTTATGGTAACATTACCTATCAAAACTTTGAGAGAGGTAAGGGGAAACAAGTCGCGTAAGGCGAAAATACAACATTTAGTCAAGCTATCGTACTCACAGAATGAAACTGAACGCACTGCATTTTTTTCACCAAGACTGTATACTCGTAGCATCGTCAGTCCACCGCTCGTGGCAAAGGCAGTGAAATTGACTAGCCAGAATAGCGCGGTAGTGGTTCCGCTGAGCAGGATCGATAGCACGCTTTTCTGTATCTCTGTTCTTTTTAACTTTCTGAGCTTGTTTTTAATTCAAACATAATTATCATATCTATATGTTTTTGGAATCAGGAACCGACAAAACATCAGATGAAATTATTTTTAAATCGATTTCGGAATTTTCATTGTAATCATAATGTTTATATTTTTAATGTTCAGAGCTTGTTTTTAATCCCAATATAACATACTTGTATTTTTAATGTTCAGAGCTTGTTTTTAATCCCACTATAACATACTTGTATTTTTAATGTTCAGAGCTTGTTTTTAATACCAATATAACATACTTGTATTTTTAATGTTCAGAGCTTGTTTTTAATCCCAATATAACATACTTATATTTTTAATGTTCAGAGCTTGTTTTTAATCCCAATATAACATACTTGTATTTTTAATGTTCAGAGCTTGTTTTTAATCCCAATATAACATACTTGTATTTTTAATGTTCAGAGCTTGTTTTTAATCCCAATATAACATACTTGTATTTTTAATGTTCAGAGCTTGTTTTTAATCCCAATATAACATACTTGTATTTTTAATGTTCAGAGCTTGTTTTTAATCCCAATATAACATACTTGTATTTTTAATGTTCAGAGCTTGTTTTTAATCCCAATATAACATACTTGTATTTTTAATGTTCAGAGCTTGTTTTTAATCCCAATATAACATACTTGTATTTTTAATGTTCAGAGCTTGTTTTTAATCCCAATATAACATACTTGTATTTTTAATGTTCAGAGCTTGTTTTTAATCCCAATATAACATACTTGTATTTTTAATGTTCAGAGCTTGTTTTTAATCCCAATATAACATACTTGTATTTCTAATGTTCAGAGCTTGTTTTTAATACCAATATAACATACTTGTATTTTTAATGTTCAGAGCTTGTTTTTAATCCCAATATAACATACTTGTATTTTCAATGTTCAGAGCTTGTTTTTAATCCCAATATAACATACTTGTATTTTAATGTTCAGAGCTTGTTTTTAATCCCAATATAACATATTTGTATTTTTAATGTTCAGAGCTTGTTTTTAATCCCAATATAACATACTTGTATTTTTAATGTTCAGAGCTTGTTTTTAATCCCAATATAACATACTTGTATTTTTAATGTTCAGAGCTTGTTTTTAATCCCAATATAACATACTTGTATTTTTAATGTTCAGAGCTTGTTTTTAATCCCAATATAACATACTTGTATTTTTAATGTTCAGAGCTTGTTTTTAATCCCAATATAACATACTTGTATTTTTAATGTTCAGAGCTTGTTTTTAATCCCAATATAACATACTTGTATTTTTAATGTTCAGAGCTTGTTTTTAATCCCAATATAACATACTTGTATTTTTTAATGTTCAGAGCTTGTTTTTAATCCCAATATAACATACTTGTATTTTTAATGTTCAGAGCTTGTTTTTAATCCCAATATAACATACTTGTATTTTTAATGTTCAGAGCTTGTTTTTAATCCCAATATAACATACTTGTATTTTTAATGTTCAGAGCTTGTTTTTAATCCCAATATAACATACTTGTATTTTTAATGTTCAGAGCTTGTTTTTAATCCCAATATAACATACTTGTATTTTTAATGTTCAGAGCTTGTTTTTAATCCCAATATAACATACTTGTATTTTTTTGGAATCAGAAAATGATGAAGAATAAGATGACATTATTGTTGGATCGTTTTATAAAAAGATAATTTTAATTACAATTATCAGATTTTTAATGACCCAACTCATTATTTAATTTCTAAGCCTCTAAGCTGAAATGCAATACCATAGTCCGGCCTTTGTCGAAGATTGCTTTGCCAACATTTCAATCAATTTCATTGAAAAATGAGGGTGTGACAGTGCCGCCTCAACTTTTACAAAAAGCCGGATATGACGTCATCAAAGATATAAATGAAAAAATGTCTGAGGATATCATTTCCAGTAACTCTCATGTAAAGTTTCATGAAGATCGGTCCAGTACGTAGTTTGCTCTGAATCGCTCTACGTACACACACACACACACACACACACACACACACACACACACACACACCACGACCCTCGTCTCAATTCCCCCTCTATGTTTAAACATTTAGTCAAAACTTGACTAAATGTAAAAACCCACAAAAGTTAGTTTTTGGAAAGTTTAATAAGAAAATTAACGAAATTCTTCAGACGGGTAATTTTCTTTCTTTGTAATGCCTAAGCGCTACCTGCTTACACAGAAACATAGATTGGTGTTGTGATTGTGATTTTGGACTATTTTTGTTGGTCGAGTTGCAAAATGGACTATCGTTACAGTTGTCTGCTGTACATTAAGCTTTGACAACAGTGAACAAGTTTCTTTATCTTATATTATGTAGTGCAATACAATCTTTCTACTTTTTGTCTCAGTCTTTCATACTTGCAAAAGACGACCGTGAAAAGCGTAAGAAAGAGAAACAGTGTACATTAGATAGGGAAAGAAAAAGCAGTATCTTATAAAGGCAATAAACAAACTCACCACGACCGAAAGAAGGACGGAAAAAACAAATATACTATTTTTTCTACTGCTGACTTTGACTTTATACCGGCCCTAATCTACCTTTCAGTTTCTTATCGTTGTCTGCTACAATGGAAAACAAGTCGCGTAAGGCAAAAATACAACATTTAGTCAAGCTGTCGAACTCACAGAATGAAACTGAACGCAATGCAATTTTTCAGCAAGACCGTATACTCGTAGCATCGTCAGTCCACCGCTCATGGCAAAGGTAGTGAAATTGACAAGAAGAGCGGGGTAGTAGTTGCGCTGAGAAGGATAGCACGCTTTTCTGTACCTCTCTTCGTTTTAACTTTCTGAGCGTGTTTTTAATCCAAACATATCATATCTATATGCTTTTGGAATCAGGAACCGACAAGGAATAAGATGAAAGTGTTTTTAAATTGATTTGGAAAATTTAATTTTGATCATAATTTTAATATTTTTAATTTTCAGAGCTTGTTTTTAATCCAACTATAACATATTTATATGTTTTTGGAATCAGAAAATGATGGAGAATAAGATGAACGTAAATTTGGATCGTTTTATAAAAAAAGTGATTTTTTTTTACAATTTTCAGATTTTTAATGACCAAAGTCATCAATTAATTTTTAAGTCACCAAGCTGAAATGCAATACCGAAGTCCGGCCTTTGTCGAAGATTGCTTGGCCACAATTTCAATCAATTTGATTAAAAAATGAGGGTGTGACAGTGCCGCCTCAACTTTTACAAAAAGCCGGATATGACGTCATCAAAGGTATTTATCGAAAAAAAGAAAAAAATGGGGATATCATACCCAGGAACTCTCATGTCAAATTTCATAAAGATCGGTCCAGTAGTTTGGTCTGAATCGCTCTACACGCACGCACGCACACACACACACACACATACACACACATACACACACACACACATACACCACGACCCTCGTCTCGATTCCCCCCTCTGCGTCAAAACATTTAGTCAAAACTTGACTAAATGTAAAAAGATAAGTGCGTGCCAACCCAATTTCATACCAGTGGGAACAGATCGGTTAATTGGGACGCATGAACACTAAACTAACCCACCATGTACCAACCCCCAAACACACACTGTTACACGACACTTGAGATTGACGAAGTTCTCAATAGTTGTGTTCTTTTATTCTACGTGGCCCGTCTTCACAGCAGCAGACAAAAACTCGTCAAATTGAGTTCGAGGATTTATTTAGCATTCCATACATACAACTGCACATCGTAGCAGAACTCAAAGTAGAAGCCTTTTAACATACAAATCGCGCTGGCCTATATAGTAAATACTCAATCTCGAGAATATTCCAGACCGAACATGATACAACTAAAATTAGATGAACTGTCCATGGACTAGAATAGTGACATTCTCTGTGACGTACATCAAATGTGCTGACGCACTTAATCCGAGCAAACGCCACGAACCCACGACTCAAAACAACATGGTAAACAACTTGTTTTGACAGGACTAGAAAGTTCACCTGCATTCTCGCCCAAACATAAATATTGTGTTTACAAAATGTAATGTCGGTACTTTCCCACAAAGTACAAATAAGTCAACTACATGCAACACACAAAACTGAACCAAAGTTCAGCAACGGCAGCGTTTCTTAACACACACACACACACACACACACACACACACACTCACACACACACACACACACACGCACACACACGCATGTACACACACACACATACACTCACACACACAACACACACACACACTGTCTCTCTCTCTCTGTGTCTCACACACACATACACACACACTCAGACACACACTCAGACACACACACACACAAACACTCACACACACAACACACACACACTGTCTCTCTCTCTCTGTGTCTCACACATACATACACACACACTCAGACACACACACACACACACACACACATACCCACTGTCTCTTTCTCTCTGTGTCTCAAACACACATACACACACACTCAGACACACACAAACACACACACACACACACACACACACACACACACACAGACACACACACACACACACACGCATGTACACACACACACATACACACACACAACACACACACACACACACACTGTCTCTCTCTCTCTCTGTCTCACACACACACATACACACACTCAGACACACACACACACACACACACACAAACAGACACACACACACACACACTCACACACAACACACACACACACACACACTGTCTCTCTCTCTCTCTGTGTATCACACATACATACACACACACTCAGCAGGGCCGGACTAGGCGAAGAGGAGGGGGGGGGGTTGCCAGGGGCGGATCAGTTCATTTTATGGGTGTTTTTTTCTCAAAAGTATATTGTGAAGATATCGGTGTGAAGGCGCGAAGCGCCGAGCCGACGGCGCGAAGCGCCTAGCTTGCTAAGGGGGTCCGGGGGCATGCCCCCCCGGAAAATTTTGAAAAAAAGGATGCAAAATGGTGCAATCTGGTGCATTCTGAGGATGATCATTACCAGTTTCAGGCAGCAGATGTTGTCACTGATTAATACCCCAAAAATTGAAACTCAATGTAAAATAAAGAAATGCATACCTCATTCAATATTTTTATTTCTTGGCTGGGGGGGGGGGGGGGTCCGGAAACCCTAGAACCCCCCCCCCTCGTTGTGGGGGTCAGGGGGCGAAGCAAAAATTATAGTATTTTGTCATATAAATCCAAAAATGCACACAATATTTAAATGTGGAACTGATGTAATCAAAGTAACAGATCAATATAAATATTTAGGGGTCATATTCAACAAGAATGGAAATTTTGATACAGCTCAAGATCATTTAAGTAAACAAGGTAATAAAGCAGCACATTCCCTCCGCAGAATTTTCAGCAATCAAAACGTGCAAATAGACACAATGATACATTTATTTGATTCACTTGTAAATCCGATATTAACATATGGCGCTGAAATCTGGTATCCGTTTACGTTTAATAATAAAATAAAACAAACAAATACTGATCATTTCTTTGGATCATGTTTATCTAGCAAAAATCCTCATGAATATGTTTATATCAAATTTTTTTGATTCCTTCTTGGAGTTCATAGAAAAGCTATGTGGATACCTGTACTGGGGGAATTAGGAAGGTTCCCTTTAGGATTAAAAATGTTATCACAAACAATAGCATTCTGGGCGCATATTCTAGACTCCAAACAAGATTCGTATATACATCAATTATATGACTCAATGTTGCACCATCCGACAGAAACGCCATGGCTACAATTTGTTAGACAATCTCTTTGTAACTTAGGTTTTAGTCACGTTTGGCATAACCAATCTACATTAAATGTACACAAATTAAAGTTTGCCATTGACAAAAAACAACAAGAGGAATATATAAGATACTGGACAAAAGAAAAATCAGATACATATTCCAGACTTAAGTTTTATTCTATGATCAGTAAATCTTACGAAATGCAGTCATATTTAATACAAATTAAGAATAATAAACACAGAAAGATGTTAAGCAGATTAAGGACTAGCACACATTGTCTAAAAATTGAAAGTGGAAGACATCAGAATATCCCTAAAGAAAATCGTCTTTGTATTGAATGCAATGTCATAGAAGATGAAATACATTTTCTAGATAAATGCAATAAATATGTTAAATTAAGGGATGAATTTAAAGAAGATGCTTCACATATCAATATGAAATATGCTAACAAAAATCCAAGTAACTTATTCTTAGAAGACGAAGTTCAAGTTCGTCTTGGCAAATTTGTTACGGATTGTTTTAGCATTGTATAATGCATTATTTGTTGTTTGTTGTGTCAATAACTTTACTGGTTCATGACAATAAACATTATTCTATTCTATTCTATTCTATTCTATTCTACACACACACTCAATCACACACATGTACATGCAAACAGAATACACACAAAGAACCATAAACACAAGTACACGCTCTCTTTGTATCAAATAAACGTGCACACACAAACCCCGTACACATGCAAAACACACCCAAGCACACAAAGACACACCACCCCCAAGTGGTACGCGAGCACACACATGCGCACAAGCACAAATGTTACAAAAAACATCAACATACAGAGAGAGAGACAGAGAGATACCGAAAGACAGGGTTAAAAACTTGATTTGTGTCCTTGTTAAAACAATGTATCAAACATACTCTGGTCTGTATACACTGAGGAAAGTTGAAGTTACACTTAAAGGTACTGAACTTGTCAAATCCAGGTGCACGGAGCTCCTGGGGCTTTTAGTCATACCTCAGGCAGCTATCAGTTAGAAGAACTACCAAGTTTCATTGACTTGCACCCAAAGAGTCAAGAACTGCGATTTTTTTACGAATTAATTTCGTACTCGGACCCGGCTGGTCTTGACCTATTTTTGGATCTAAATTTAGATCAGGTAGATCACCACATCATGCACAAAAAGACACGTCACTAAGCAAACTATGTCAGACATCATCATGAGTTTGTATAAAACAAAATGGAGGCCGGAATCATTCAGTTGAATCGAACTCCGACCAGACACCACGTAATAACTAGGTTAATTTATGCACTCGCGTGAACAAGAAACTGTCGAGCTTCACAGATGTCGTCGTTGGGTAGTTTTGGGTTTGTTTTACTACCATAGGAGGATTTTTGAACTGTCAATGCACTCAGCTGCAACAAAAACGCAAAACGAAGGCTGTGAGCTGCACTGTGCCTTCAACCTGCTTTATCCGCTGCGTATGCTAGATCTTGATTTGGAGTTTAATCAAGGTAGCCCAGAGACAATTGTAGTTCTTTTTATTCGAAACAACAAACTTCGTGCCCAATTTTATTTTATCGCAAAACAAACAAAGAAACATATCAAATACGGCCCTAGACCTCCGCCTTGAATAATAAACAAACGAAAAATCGCGTAAAGCGATATATCAAAACATATAATCAATCTATCGGTCTGCAGCTTTTACTACATTTAGTCAAAACATGTATATTTGTAAACTTGAATGTGGTAGCCCTATTATATATTCACGCCGTGGGAAGTGGTACGCCGCAAAAATCGTTGTTTGGATGCGTTGAGGAGTTACTGAAATGTATCCTATTTTTTTTCGTGGGATCACCCGGAGATATTTACATAAAACAAAATGCATGCTAAATGTAGAGGAGGGGTGACATGTTTGTCATTGGGATACACATTTCTGTTCCACAATGAGTCATGTGAATTATTGTCAGTTTCATTTCGATTTTAGTTTTTCTTAAAAACATCATCAAACACATATGATCGTTTAGTAGGCCTACTGAGATGTTAACGGGAAACACACATGTTTTACCTACTCTTTTCATTTATCGCACTGTTTGGGTATCAAGTACCAATGACAGCTGGCGCAGACAGTAACAAAACAAATAAAAGGGAATACCTGGTTGCTCAACTGTGGTGAATTCGGGAAAGAACAAGTATGCAGATGCTAGACAGTTCACAACGTTTCAAGTTTGTGCGACCAATGGTTTGACTTTTAAACTCTTTCAGAATTATACTTCAAATTGGGAGTTCTAATTTATTTCTTAAACTCATGTGGGAGTTATTAGTATTTTATTGGTTGGCACTTACTTTGTTAGGGTCACCCTGTACCTTTTATCTATGGGGAATTAAGGGGGCAGTACTACCTAGCGATGGGTGCATTTCTTTATGTTGGTGGTATGTTACCTAAATATCATTCAATTTCCATACAATTTGGTCACAAGTCAGATCATACATTCAATATTAAGAAACAATAAAATACATTTTGCAAGAATTAGTTTATTGATGTATAAACATTAAATAACAAGAAAATACCTTCAAGGGCATATCTACTACAGTGTGTGAGGTTCTAGAAGGATTAACACACAATGAACAGTTACTGGACTTTGGTACTTAACAATATTAAATGGAACTGGTTTTTGTTTTAAGCTAAACCTCCAAGAAAGAATTTATGGTTAAATATTTATGTTCTACGCTTATCTGAATTGTAATGAATAATTAGGGTACAATTTTCATTTTGCAACCATTGTAAGCTGAGTTATGATATACCTTATATATAAGGCCAAGATTAGAGGTTCAGCTTCCAAAGAATGCTTTGAAACATAACTGTGCAAAATATCCCCACTGTATCTATGATAGTTTAGAAAATATCAATCGAGAACCATAACATTAATTGAAATTTCGCAAACATTTCAAACGCGTCAAAATTAGAATTTCACAATGTACGCAACAACTGTTTCGAAATACTGTCACTCAGTAGTACTTACTATAGTGTCTAGTCAATTATTCTGTTTTCTACTGGCACAGAATTTACAATCACATCATCTGGCACTGTACCTTTTATTTCATGTGACTGCATGTGCACTAAGCATACTTGAGTCGCATTTCTTATGACATTTTGGACATTTTGAGATTTGACCCTAAATATCTAAAAAAAATAAATAAATTATCTCTCAGACAAAAAATTCAAACTGTATGACAAAATTGAGGCATTTCTGCATCCACATGAATTAAACACATTATATACCGAGCAACAAAAGAAACGCGAAAAATTCTGCAATGTTTGATTGACAAAATCTCGAACAATTATAGAGTTAGAATTATCAAACCACAAAAGTTTGATGAAGGCATGTTTGACCTAGCTGCTGTGTGATTATTTTGATGCTGCGACTGTTTCAACTCACGGGACAAGCAGGTTTAACGTTAACGAAGTTTTGGAGGTCTCGCTCAGTCAGTCTTCATCGCGCTCTCTGGCCACTGATCGGACACTGGTGGCTTCCAATGATGTTCCTGGTAGTGTCAGTGGCTGTCTTGAATCGATCTCGAAGACGTTGTGGCAAGAAATTGCGATCTTGTCTTATTTGGGGTAATGCGAACAATCCACCGCGTTGCATAACTGCAGTGCTTCCAATGTCAACAGACCATTGCTGAAGGTGATAGACTGTTGACATTATATGCACGTTTAATGCACATGCCAGCGCTTCTGGATCATCCCCAGCTTTAAATCGACCTGGCATTTTGGTGGTGTCAATCTTGGCATCCTGGCTGTTTCAAAAGTGAGACTGGCAGCAAGCGTGCCATGGTCTCTTTTGGTTGCTAATGCATTAGTGAACACATCTCACACATCAGATTTCTCCTGCTCCACTTGCACGTGCTGCGAGCGCGCATTATGTGTTTAACGTTAAACCTGTTTGTCCCGTGTGTTAAAACAGTCACAGCATCAAAATAATCACACAAAAGCAAGGTCAAACATGCCTTCATCAAACTTTTGTGGTTTAATAATTCTAACTCTATAATTGTTGGAGATTTTGTCAATCAAACAATGACGATTTTTTATCGCGTTTCTTTTGTTGCTCGGTATAGAATGTAAAAACGATATTTTTTTCAAAATCTTAGGTAGTACTAAATGAAGAGCAAGCGTAAAATTGATTGTCATCCCCCACCTCGGAAATACAAGATGGGCGTCTATATCTATATACGGCTTGTCTGTGTCTGTCTGTCTGTCTGTCTGTCTGTCTGTCTGTCGGTCACTTCGCGATGCACGGCCAAAGTTCTCGATGGATCTGCTTCAAATTTGGTGGGCATATTCAGGTACACCCAAAACACAATCTGGTCGATGAAAATTTTCAACACGTGCTCTCAGCGCGCAGCGCTGAACCGATTTTGGTATTTCTGTACATCCATTCCCAGTAACTCTTCCTTATCTTCTCCAGTGTTTTGCGCGTTTATCTCCCTTCCTTCGTACGGTGCGCCAGCGAAGCCGGCGTACACTCGGCAAAGCCGGGTCCCCGGCGAAGCCGGGTATTCGGCTCTACTTCTTCCCGGCAAAGCCGGGTACCCGGCGAAGCGGGTATTCATCTAGTTCATAATATTTCTGCAACTCCCACTTACAACGGTGTTTTTTTTTTCTTCTCCAAAGAGTGAGCTTTTACGTTTATGACAATACGATGTTCTTTTTGTGGTTTAGTGGTGAAGTTTAGTTTGAAGTTTGTCAGTTACATTGTTGCTAACCACTAAACCACAAAAAGAACATCATTTAACCAAGACTTTACTAGGTGGTCGCCCTTTTATTGTCTGCTAAAAAACATGTGCATGGCGCCATGATGTTTCTTTTTTCAAGTTCTTTTTTTGGTAGAGGCACCCCCGGAATCTGCGCAGCGGTATAGTGAACCGTTCACGGAGCTGTCGCACCCTGATATACCGATCCTGAGCCCGTGTGGTGACTCTAGGTCGGACTGACCTTGGTCTGTCCTGTACACTTTAAGTGGCATTTAAGCAGTTCCATAGTGCACATACAGTTTGTTGTGGCACACCAAAATACCCTGCAACATCTTCATTAGTTGCACCTGCTTGCAACCGGACAATAGCACTATGGCGCTGGGCTTCAGTCAGTCGTGGCATTGTCCGCACCTTAATTGCAGACGCAGGGAGTGTCACAGAATTGCGGTTGACATGGCTTTCTCATCTCTGCCACTCGAGGCTCAGACAGAGGCAAAAACATCACGACGCCATGCACGTGATTTTCGTGCAGACAAGATTTGTGCAATTCAAAACAAGTCGCGTAAGGCGAAAATACATTTAGTCAAGCTCAGTCGAACTCACAGAATGAAACTGAACGCATTGCATTTTTTCCGCAAGACCGTACACTCGTAGCATCGTCTGTCCACCGCTCGTGGCAAAGGCAGTGAAATTAACAATTCAGAAAAGCGCGGTAGCGGTTGCGCTGAGGAGGATAGCACGCTTTTCTATATCTCTATTCTTGTTAACTCTCTGAACGTGTTTTTAATCCAAACATATCATATCTATATGTTTTTGGAATCAGAAGCCGACAAGGAATAAGATGAAATTGTTTTTAAATCGATTTCGGAAATTTAATTTTAATCATAATTTTTATATTTTTAATTTTCAGAGCTTGTTTTTAATCCGAATATAACATATTTATATGTTTTTGGAATCAGAAAATGATGGAGAATACGATAAACGTAATTTTGAGTCGTTTTATATAAAAAAAATGTAATTAAAATTTTCAGATTTTTAATGACCAAAGTCATGAATTAATTTGTAAGCCTACATGCTGAAATGCAATACCAAAGTCCGGCCTTCGTCGAAGACTACTTGGCCAAAATTTCATTCAATACCATTAATTTTTTGAACGAAGAAGGCGTGGAGCGTTTTTTGAGTCGTTACCAACGAGGGCCAGGACGAATGTTACGTAGGAAACCTTTCGCGACTCTTCGCTCTAAAAGTTAATATTTTTTTTAAAGTTCGACATTTTAATAATTTATTTTGTAATATACGTGCTCGGTGTATCTTTGTCAAGTCTTAGGCTATTCTTTGTAGTCTAGTCCTGTTCCAGTTGTAAGAGTTAAGGTAAAAAAAAAAAAGTTGAGTTTTCTTCCAAATGTGAACACATTCGATCGACTAGTTTTTTTCTTTCGGAAAACGATCAATCGAAGAAAATCAGATTAAATGCTGTTGCGAAATAGAGAGAAAGAAATCCTGTTTTTGCGAAGCTGATTTCCTTGTTAGTGAGGATATAAAATAGAATTAAAAAAAGAGCAGCCCCTTCAAACTGCCTGGTGATACTAAGCGTATATATCCGGAAGACTTGACTGGGCGAACCAAGCAGCCACATTTAGCATCGGATTTCATTAGCTTACAGCATTTACCCTCCCCAACTTCTTAAAGAGTATTCTTTGTTAGAAATTGTGCGATTTTTCTTGCCCATGACACTTAGATATTTGGTATAGGAAGAATAATGTTTCTGACAGGACCACTAAGAACGGATTGAATTATCAATCAAGTATAACAAGAAGGCGCAAGTGGTCAACTAGATCTAAACAGTTGCCCATCTTGTTTATAATCTGTGCCATGTAACTTTGAAATCAGCAGTACATTGTTTTGGACACATAAGCTGTGAAAACCCGTAAAGTACATTAACTTTTTCGAAGAATGATCACAAAAATATGCTCGCAAAAATGAGGAGAATTGGCAGAAAAATAACGTTTTTGAGGTAAAAATTGCCGTGCCTGTTGTGTGGATAATTTGTGTATTGTTCTGTATCTGAGTTATTCCATGATTCAGATATAAACACAAAACAATACCAACTTGTTTAAGAGAGGACCACTGTGTGTCCGACGTAACCGGAAGACACAGCAAATCATTAATAATCAAAATCGTTAAGTGTCTTGATCTGCCTTGTGTTAAAAACTACCCACCAAAATCTGACCGAATTTCGAGGGTAGTAAATGACGACGTCACTAAAACCAAAAGAATTACATTCATAACACAGTCATTCAGGGCCGGACTACCGGGGGGGTTATGGGGGTTGCGCAACCCCCCCCCCCCCCCTAGCCTAAACATGTACCTCACTTATTAAAAACATTTTTCATTATTGTTTATTTTATGCCGTTTCATGCAAGGAGCGACCATTTTCCTATCTCAGAATATGACCTACCCATCAGCTTCAGGGGGCTTTGCCCCCTGACCCCCACTGGGAACATCCCCCCCCTCCTCTTCGCCTAGTCCGGCCCTGTCATTCATAACCCAGTTGATGACGCCACGTCATGGACCAATCGAATCGTCACAACATATGCTGACGTCAGCGGCGACGCGGCGCGAAAATGTGCAAACCTAGCCTTACTTGTCTCTGTGATAACTGATTCTGGGCTTTCAGTGTTCATTTTCTAGCTGCATGTTGACTCGATGTTTTGTTATTGACAATACAGTGTTCTAGATGATCGAACGTGTAGCAAAGACCTGCACGTGTACGTGTAGATATTGCGTCAACCGTGACTCACTTTTTTCTCAAATGTTCCAACTGCAGATCTTGGCAAACGCGTGACGTAAAAACTAGATTTGATGACGTTACCCGTACACGTTCCCGTACACGTCCTGAAAAGTGTAACATCTAAATCTTGCTACTGTTTGTTTGTTGGTTGACGCAACCAAAAAAATACGTTTTAGTTACCAACATCTATTTCAATTCGTTTCCCCCGACTGAATTTTGTTCAGAATGAGCTCTGAATGGGAAGCAAATAAAGCTTGTTACTACAGTCAAACACGCTTAAGCCGAACTCGCCCGGGGAATGAAAAATCGTTTCGCTTATCCGAGTTTGTGCATATCCGAGTTCGGATAAGCCAAACCTTTCCCGAGAAATTACCCTGCAGTTCGGCTTAAACGAGTATTTTTCTCAGGATAAGTTGTAAAATCACTTGGAATGTTTCTCTCTCACTCTCTCTCTATCTCACTCTCTCTCTCTCTCTCTCTCTCTCTCTCTCTCTCTCTCTCTCTCTCTCTCTGTACGTGGTGTGTGTGTGTGTGTGTGTGTGTGTGTGTGTGTGTGTTTGTGTGTGTGTGCGTGTGTGTGTGTGTGTGTTTAAATGAATAAGATCAAAACAGTGACAAGCTACAAGTGCTTTCTTCAGTGGAGCTTTATTATTAAATCATAGCCAACTGTAAAAATAAATGGTGAAAACAGTGACACATCTCAGAAACAAAACCAAAGATTCCACAAGCAACTATGCTTTTGTTAAAAGGATTCCAAGTAATGTTTAATGAAACCCTCTCTATTAAAGAAAGAAAAGAAACACAATTAGACAATTTGTCTCTGTGGTCATAAATCAAGATCAAATCCCCGTAAACATAGATTGTAGGCAAATGTTTTGTTTTGCTGCATGTTTATTGTGGTTTGATCTTCACCACTCGCTCAAAATGTGCACATACATTCCTCAGGTAGATTTGCTCTTCACAAAGATCTCTTCCTTCGATTGGAAAAAGAGGTTTGTATGAGAGCCACTCGTTTTTGAACACTGCAACAGTTGTTTGGAACATATGCTGGCAGCCGCAAGGATTTCAACGTCGCATCACGTGACACGTGTATTTCTTGGTCAATGTGGCACACGTCATCAGTTTCCCCGCATACTCAAAAACAGGTGACGTGTTCGTTTCCGTAGGATAATTATAGCCGTGACGAAATATGTTTATCTTCCTGACGTGTTTTTCAAGGAGAAAAACAAAGTCTCTCCGACAGTGTTTAGAGTTTGGCTTATCTGTCAAAATCACGTTTGAGATGTCCGTGTTTGAGTTAGCTATTTTTTGACAGAGTTTGGCTTATCCGAATTAGAAATAGTCTTACAAAGAGGGGGGTCTGGCGGGGAATTGGTTTTGGTTTCAGATATCCGAGTTTTTTGCTTAAGCGTGTTTCGTTTAGGCGAGTGCGGCTGTATTATACTATGGCTTTTTGTTATCTGTTTCGTGTGTTTGGACAACATGTAACGTTAAACATGTGTGATGTTACACACCTTTCCGATCACCCCTCGTATCCAAAAAGCATAAACTTATCTTTTGTTTAGCACGGCACCGTGGCATATGTCTATATCTTTCACATAAACCATAAAAACAACCTATTCAGACACTTTCAATTTTCACGATGTCACACTTTTGGTACACAGCTTTATGGAACGACCCATATATATATACGGCTTCTGTGTGTGTGTGTGTGTGTGTGTGTGTGTGTGTGTGTGTGTGTGTGTGTGTGTGTGTGTGTGTGTGTGTGTGTGTGTGTGTGTGTGTGTGTGTAGGCAACACCTGTGGATTGTAGAGTTCTGTTTGTGATGGGGTCTGGCGGCTTTTGTCTCTCTGTATGTTCTGGCCTTCCTTTGAGAAGCCATAACAGTTTTTAAAGGGCTTAGAAATAAGCTCCAAAATTCTCAATCCTGTTTGAGTGGACTTCGCCTCCAAAGGTGATTGTGGTGTTTCAGCACTCGGTTACATTCGGCGTTGTCGACAGGGATGGAACTCGACATGATATGTTCAGGAATGACATTATGGCCACTGAATCATTTTCGTGCTGTTCCCATTCCACGAACCTGGGAGGGACCTACGCTTGGCGGGTCCATGGTTCGGAACTTTGGGGACAAAGTTCATTCAAACGGGGGCGAGTGTGATAGGGAGACTACCGTCGCCCTTCACAGCAGACTTTGCAGAGTTGTTCGCCTTAGTTGCCTGGTGGGTTAAGAGTGAAGATTTTTCCGATCTCCCAGGTCAACTTATGTGCAGACCTGCTAGTGACTTAACCCCCTTCGTGTGTACACGCAAGCACAAGACCAAGTGCGCACGGAAAAGATCCTGTAATCCATGTCAGAGTTCGGTGGGTTATGGAAACACGAAAATACCCAGCATGCCTACTCAACGAAAGCGGAGTGAAGCTGACTATGCTCTCAGAGTATAGTGTGGGGAACCCAAATGGGCAAACGAGCTCACACGTAACCAGACATATTCTGGAACGCTGAAGAAGAAGAAGAAGTTCGCCTTAGAAGTTGTGAGCTATTTATAGCTAGGTCGCAAAGCAACACCTGTGGATTGTAGATTTTTGTTTGTGATGGGGTCTGGCGGCTTTTGTCTCTCTGTATGTTCTTGCCTTCCTTTGTGAAGCCGTAACAGTTTTTATAGGGCTTAGAAATAAGCTCTAAAATTCTCAATCCTGTATGATTGGACTTCGCCTCCAAAGGTGATTGTGGTGTTTCGGCACTCGGTTACATAAGTATTGCAATTTGTGTACAAAATCCCTCCCATCTTCAAAATATTGCCACTAATACTACCCCTCCCATCGTAAATATTCTGCATCAAATTTGGTGGGCATATTCAGGTGGACCCCGGGCACAAACTGGTGGATGAAAATTTTCAACACGTGCTCTAAGCCGGCAAACCGCCACGCTGCATACTCTGTCTCGCGATTATTATTAATTACACCTGTATTTTATAATAAATACACCTGTATTTAATAATAAATACACCTGTATTTAATAATAAATACACCTGTAATTTATAATAAATACACCTGTATTTAATAAAAACAAGAAGAGCAAACGCTCGATCGAGTCACTTTCGCAGTTCTGAATATTATATGAGGCATCAGATGGACAGGAAGAAATTGCTATTCACAACACAATGAGTCACGTTCACATAAAATTTGAGCCCGGTCACTTTTATAGTTTCCGAGAAAAGCCCAACGTTAAGTTGTGTGTTGCCGAACAGAAAAGGCTAGTTATCTCCCTTGTTTTTCTGATAACGTTCGTAAAAGGCTACAGATGTAAATACTTTGATGTAAAGAATAATCCTACAAAGTTTCAATCACATCCGATGAACTTTGTCAAAGATATAAAATGTCTAATTTTTCCTTTGACGCTGACCTGTGACCTTGAAAAAGGTCAAAGGTCAACGAAACCATCGTTAAAGTGTAGAGGTCATTGGAGGTCACGACTAAACAAAATATGAGCCCGATCGCTTTGATAGTTTCCGAGAAAAGTCCAACGTTAAGGTGGTGTCTACGGACGGCCGGCCGGACAGACTAACACTGACCGATTACATAGAGTCACTTTTTCTCAAGTGACTCAAAAATACACCTGTAATTAATAAAAAGATTACACCTGTAATTAATAATGTATACTTATTGTATACGTTTAAGAAATAAATACAGGTGTATTTATTTTAAATTACAGCTGTAATAGTTATGAGCCAAACCTGGGACAGGCTGATCTTTCTTAACCCAGTGTGAGATTTTCAGTGGGGCGACCACCCCCAACCCAGCGCGTCCCCGGGTGGCGGATAGGGGAACGGTCTTCAGATATGGAGATCAGCCGCTTGCGGCCGCGGACCAAACTGGTTCCGGGTGGGATCCCGGAAAATCCTCCCCCCTGTGCTCTCAGGGTAGGACGTACGGGCCATGAGCTAAGGGTGAGGTAACCCCGACAGAAAACCCCGAATGCTGAAGACGGAGGACCCGGGCCGCACGGCGCATTCTAACAAACCACGGGTACACGCACTTACGCAAATGATGACACAATCAACCAGCACAGATGGAAATGGCGCTCGCCCATTGAGGACCCCCCAGGGTGGAGCAGCGTCGGGTCCCATGCCTCAAAGGGACCCAGCCCCAACTACTGGAGGTCCCTCCCGTCCGTCTTGTCACGCCAGGAGACGCGGGAGGAAAGTGACTGGCACCACCACAACCAGGAAGAAACCCAGTCAGCAGCGACCTTTTCAGGTCATGCACTGGAACGCAGAAAGTATCCTGAACAAGAAGACAGAGTTGGAGCATATCCTGCATGAGAAGAACATCAACATCTGCTGTATTCAGGAGACGCACCTGACACCCCAAAAGTCCTTCAAAGTGAGAGGCTACCAATGCCTTAGGTCCGACAGAACAGACCGAAGCAAAGGAGGAATCCTGACCCTCATCAGGAACAACATCAATGCCTGTTTGATAGAAACGCACATGGAGGACTCCGAATATCAGGTGATTCGAATCCAGACGAAGACATCAGAATTCCATCTTGTCAACTTCTACTGCCCCAATGATAGACACCTCGCCCTTGACACGATCCCCGCAAAGGCCTCCAACTTCATCGTGGTGGGTGACTTCAACAGTCATTCACAGAGTTGGGGATATGACCACCTGGATCGGAGAGGAGAAGAGGTGGAGAACTGGCAGGACGACAAAGGTCTCATCCTTTTGAACAGTCCCTTTGACTGCCCTACATTCTACTCCAGAAGATGGCACACTACATCAACTCCTGACCTAGCCTTCTGCACGGAAGACATGCACCAGCTAACCAGCAGAGAGGTCGGAGAACAGCTAGGTGGAAGTGACCATCGGCCAGTCTTTTTGACCCTGGGCATGGAGTCCTGCACTGAAGCTTCCTTCCCACGGTGGAACTACAAAAGAGCGAACTGGTTCCTCTTTAGACACCGCACCAGCGAACTCACCAAAGACATCAGAGTCGAGGGTCGAGACATCAACATGGTGGCGAAGGACTTCAACATGAGCATCCTCAGAGCAGCACGTGAGTCCATTCCCAGGGGTGCCAGGAGAGACTATAAGCCCTACTGGAGCAATGAATTGCAGGAACTGGATGATGATCTGGCAGACGCCAGAAGGGAAGCAGAAGTCAACCCGTCACAAAACAACAACATCCGCCTCCAGGAAGCCAAAGCCAAATTTCTCAAAAAGAAGCTACAGGCAAGACGGAGAAGCTGGCAAGAGAAAACAAGCTCTCTGAACCTTGAGAAGGATGGCAGAAAGCTCTGGAGGCTCACCAAGCAGTTGAATGATGAGAACACCAGCAGAGGAAAGATCACATTAGAAGAGAACGGGAAAGTGCTAACTGGAAAGCATGCTGCCAACCAATTTGCTGAAAGCTATGCAGCTGAGAGCAACCTCCATGTTAGCCCCGAGAAACAGAGAGAAGCAAGAAGAGAGAAAAGAGAGAGACCTGCCAGACAGTCGACAGTGGACGCCATGAGTCAACCACTCACACTCCACGAGCTGCACTCAGCTCTGAAAAAGTCAAAGGCGAAGAAGTCCCCTGGCCCAGACGGCATCACCAACGAGATGCTAACCCACCTTGGTAGTGCAGCAGAGAACAAGCTACTCGAGGTCTTCAACAGCAGCTGGCAAGAAGGATCGCTACCACAACTCTGGCGAGAAGCGATCATGATCCCCATCTTAAAAAAAGGGAAGGATCCAAAGAAGGCCACCAGCTATCGCCCAATCAGCCTCACCAGCTGTGTTGTGAAGACCCTGGAGAGAATTGTGAACGAGCGCCTCAGGTGGTACCTGGAATCCAGGAACCTCCTCGCCCCTGAACAAGCTGGATTCCGACAGTTCCGCAGCACTGAAGATCAGGTCACTTACCTGGCGCAAGAAGTTGAAGATGCCTTTCAGGAACAGAAGCTGGTCTTCGTCACCTGGATAGATCTTCAGAAGGCCTTTGACAAGGTCTGGAAAGATGGACTCCTTGTAAAACTGCTGAGGAAAGGCGTGTCCAGCAACATGTACCAGTGGATTCGCTCTTACCTCTATAACCGCAGGGCAAGAGTTAACGTCGACCAGACCAAAAGCAAGAAGTTCCTCCTTCGTCATGGCGTCCCTCAGGGCGGAGTCCTCTCCCCCACACTCTTCCTTCTCTTCATCGACGATCTGGTGTCTGAGATGCCCAAGGGGATCAAAGCTGCTCTCTACGCAGACGACCTTGTGATCTGGTGCAAGGAGGAGCACGCAAGTACTGCCACCTACAGAATGCAGCAAGCGGCAGATAGGCTGAACGCATGGGCAGAAGATTGGTGCGTCTCCATCAACAAGGAGAAATCCTCCACCACCCTATTCACACTGTCGCCAAAGCAGAAAGCCGGAACCATTAGGCTTGGTGGAACTCCTCTGAGAGAGGATGAAGAAGCAACGTACCTTGGTGTCACCTTTGATAGACGGCAGACCTGGAAACCACACATTGCACAGGCAGAGACGAAGGCCCGGCGCAAGCTAGCCATACTCAGGAAGCTGGCAGGTACCACCTGGGGAGCGAACGAGAAGATACTGAAGACAGTATACCAGGGAACAATCAGACCCCACCTCGAGTACGGCTCCACAGCGTGGTCAACCTCAGCCAAGACAAACCTGCAGACCCTTGACCGTGTGCAAAACCAGGCCCTCCGACTCATCACCGGTGCAATGAAATCCACGCCCATCAAGGAAATGGAGAAGCTTACCACCATCCAACCCCTCTGTCAGAGAAGAGAAGCCAAGACTATGGTACAGGCCGAGAAGCTCAAGTGCCTACCCGACCACCCCATGAAGCACAGACTGAGCAACCTCACCAAGAACCGGCTTAAACGGAGCAGTTTTGTACACGAGAGCAAGAGACTTTCTCGACAGTACAGGGAAGTCCTTCCACAGAACACTCTACCTCTGACTCAAGAAGAAGAGGAAACCCCCAAGGCAACAGAGAAACCAGGCATCCAGATCTGCACCAGTGTTCCACATGTAACCTCAGGAGAAGATCAGAATGACACAGCTCGACAGGCACTCACCTAAGCCCTGATCGACGAACAGTACCCAAAAGAGGCGTGGATCCATGTATACACCGATGGATCAGCAACTAACGCCGTGCTCAATGGAGGTGCAGGCATTCTCATCCAGTTCCCTGGGGGACATACAGCTACATCCAGCGTTGCCACTGGCAAACACTGCACAAACTATAAAGCAGAAGCAGAAGCTCTCATGCAGGCCGCCTCCTTCGTTCAGGACTCCGCAGACCCTTGCTACCAAGTTGTCTTCCTCTCGGACGCCCTTTCAGTCCTTCAGGCCCTAGAGAACGACAAACTCCCACAGCTGGCCAAAGCATTACAGATGGTCAGACAAACCAGAAGAGTTGTCCTCCAGTGGATACCAGCACACTGTGGGATACCAGGAAATGAAAGGGCAGATGAGCTGGCAAAAGAAGGAGCCGTGGAAGACCAACCTGAAAACAGTGTCAGCTTTAGTGAGCAGAAAACAATCATCAAGGCATTGATGAGGCCAAGGACAAACAGAGATGACTACCACACAATGTCCAGAGAGCAGCAAGTCAACCTCATCAGGCTGCGTACTGGCCACAACAGGCTCAATGCTCACATGAACCTAAAGTTCAAGCTGGCGCCATCACCAACCTGTGCCTGCGGTCAAGAGGACCAAACAGCGGAACACATCTTACAGCGATGTCCCTTACTAGATGAGGAACGAAAAGAAGTGTGGCCGTCACCAACTCCCTTGCAGACCAAACTATACGGCAGTCGACAGGAGTTGGAGAAAACGACAACATTTATCACCAGTGCTGGACTGATTGTGTAACCTCTGCGAACGCCAAGAAGAAGAAGAAGAAGATGAGCCAAACGGCTTTCCATATGTTTCTTCTGGTCGCCAAGCTTACCGTTAACAAACGCATGTACTAGTTGGGATTCCCCCAATGTTCGCGACCTTGACCGAATACTCTCGAAGTCAGCACTACGGCGTTCATGCATAGGGAACAGTTAGAAAGTTAACTTCGGGAGTTCCCACTTTCAAAAGAAACCTCTACTTCCAGTGTTTCTGACTTCCATTTCATGCATACGGGCCCTGTAGGTTCCTCTCAGTACTCCACCCCCTCGGTTTTCAGTTGTAAATATTAAGCTTAATGATCGAATGTGGAAGCTACGTTGGGTCAAAGGTCACAGAAGATTTGCGTCGTGCAGCGAAGGAAAGAATCGTGATCTTGTTTCCGACTCATTGCCTCTTTGTTTTTCATTAGACCTGTCATTCTGCTTGCTTAGCTTTGTTAGATGTTTGCATATCTTGTTGCTATGTTCCTTGCTTTTATTATTATTTCTTATTTGCGCTTCGTTTATCGATACAACGTCTTGTGCACGGGTCAAAATGTGTATGTCAGGAGTCAATTGGTTTGACTTGAACTTGACGTTCGTGTTTCTCTGAACGTCTGTGTATCGAAACACAGATACACGCACTCCATTACTTTGTAAGAATACAAAACATATCGCTAGGTTTCATTTGTTTGTGATGAATGTATGACCTTTCATGAAGTAGTTTTGTTTTTTGTTTACTTTTGCCAGTTTGCCAGTTCGTTTTGGGAACTTTGCAAAGCAGTGCCGTGTCGTGTCGTCTGTTTATAGGTCTGTGGAAACGCCAATGAAAAGAGCCGAAGAATCCCCGAGCGTTTCTATTGGGTTTACTTTTGATTATCCATGCATAATATGCTTCCTGCAACTATGGTAACCAGGGATTTATTGCATGGGGAACATGAGATTTATTTCCCAGGTGTTTGTGAATGAAAACTCGTGAAAATGATGACACTAGCGGTTATCTTTATGTATCCATTTTCACAAAATCAGAAGACACCTGGTCATTTAAAAAAAAAATATATCAAAAGTGCATGGGACTACAAAAGTTCTCGCAGATATGTAATGTAGACAGAATGTTTTTTCTTTCACAAAACTTAAAAAAACCTTAACACATTTACTTAGATTATTTGGTTCAGTTTAGCAACTTCAGCAACATTCTGCATGCAAAATATACAAATTCCATATGAAACTGTAGAGGTCATTGACAAATGTCCTAGAAATGTGAAGAATGTGACATGTTTACCAACACCAATCTTCCTAAGTAATTTCTTAACAAGTCGCGTAAGGCGAAATTACTACATTTAGTCAAGCTGTGGAACTCACAGAATGAAACGGAACGTAGTCCGCCGCTAGTGCAAAAGGCAGTGAAAGTGACGAGCCTGTTTGGCGCGGTAGCGGTTGCGCTGTGCTTCATAGCACGCTTTACTGTACCTCTCTTCGTTTTAACTTTCTGAGCGTGTTTTTAATCCAAACATATCATCTATATGTTTTTGGAATCAGGAACCGACAAGGAATAAGATGAAAGTGTTTTTAAATTGATTTCGAAAATTTAATTTTGATCATAATTTTTATATTTTTAATTTTCAGAGCTTGTTTTTAATCCAAATATAACATATTTATATGTTTTTGGAATCAGAAAATGATGAAGAATAAGATGAACGTAAATTTGGATCGTTTTATAAAAAAATATTTTTTTTTTACAATTTTCAGATTTTTAATGACCAAAGTCATTAATTAATTTTTAAGCCACCAAGCTGAAATGCAATACCGAAGTCCGGCCTTTCTCGAAGATTGCTTGGCCAAAATTTCAATGAATTTGATTGAAAAATGAGGGTGTGACAGTGCCGCCTCAACTTTTACAAAAAGCCGGATATGACGTCATCAAAGACATTTATCGAAAAAAAGAAAAAAACATCCGGGGATATCATTCCCAGGAACTCTCATGTAAAATTTCATAAAGATCGGTCCAGTAGTTTAGTCTGAATCGCTATACACACACACACGCACAGACAGACAGACAGACAGACACACACACATACACCACGACCCTCGTCTCGATTCCCCCTCTACGTTAAAACATTTAGTCAAAACTTAACTAAATGTAAAAATGAAGAATACAAAATAAAAATTGAAAAACATATTTGTGAAAAATTAATTCTTTGACAAGTTGACTAAGTCTGATTTCTGTTTAGTGAATTTGGTAGTGTGTCAGGGCCAAAATCTTAAAGTCTTCGGTTAAAGTCATGCCCTAAATTAACCTTTTTACATTTAGTCAAGTTTTGACTAAATGTTTTAACGTAGAGGGGGGAATCGAGACGAGGGTCGTGGTGTATGTGCGTGTGTGTGTGTGTGTGTGTGTGTGTGTGTGTGTGTGTGTGTGTGTGTGTGTGTCTGTCTGTCTGTGTGTGTGTGTAGAGCGATTCAGACTAAACTACTGGACCGATCTTTATGAAATTTGACATGAGAGTTCCTGGGTATGAAATCCCCATACGTTTTTTTCATTTTTTTGATAAATGTCTTTGATGACGTCATATCCGGCTTTTCGTGAAAGTTGAGGCGGCACTGTCACGCTCTCATTTTTCAACCAAATTGGTTGAAATTTTGGTCAAGTAATCTTCGACGAAGGCCGAGGTTTGGTATTGCATTTCAGCTTGGTGGCTTAAAAGCTAATGAGTGAGTTTGGTCATTAAAAATCTGAAAATCGTAAAAAAAAATTTTTTTTATAAAACGATCCAAATTTACGTACATCTTATTCTTTATCATTTTTTGATTCCAAAAATATATAAATATGTTATATTTGGATTAAAAACAAGCTCTGAAAATTAAAATTATAAAAATTATTCTCAAAATTAAATTTTCCAAATCAATTTAAAAACACTTTCATCTTATTCCTTGTCGGTTCCTGATTCCAAAAACATATAGATATGATATGTTTGGATTAAAAACACGCTCAGAAAGTTCAAACGAAGAGAGGTACAGAAAAGCGTGCTATCCTTCTCAGCGCAACTACTACCCCGCTCTTCTTGTCAATTTTACTGCCTTTGCCACGAGCGGTGGACTGACGATGCTACGAGTATACAGTCTTGCTGAAAAACTGCATTGCGTTCAGTTTCATTCTGTGAGTTCGACAGCTACTTGACTAAATGTTGTATTTTCGCCTTACGCGACTTGTTTAATTTTGATTTCCTTATTGTCAATCTGTTAAAATGAGAATGCAAAATGAGGAGAAAAAAATAAAAATGTCATTTGAAGAATTTGACACATTTACTGAAAAGAATATTTTAATTGTTCAGTAATTCGTCAAAAAGTTGCATGCTAATTTCAGGACATTTACACATTTCCTGATTTTTTTGGGAAGTTTGCAAAATCCCGCAGTGAAACAGGAAATTTACAAATTTAGTGACATATTTAGGGAATTTGTAAATTTCCTGGTTTTGAGAATTGACTGAAACATATACATACCGTAGTTTACCAAAGCAGCAGCGAATCTTTCACGTCCAAGAGTTGTGTGATGAGGGATACAAACAAGAGACACGACTACCACTCTTTCATATATTGAGAGAAAATGTAAGTTTTACGCCCTCACGGCAAAGCCATTAGGGGCATGTTACACGGGAAAACCCGGCTTTGTATGAAAATAAACAAGTCGCGTAAGGCGAAAATACAACATTTAGTCAAGTAGCTGTCGAACTCACAGAATGAAACTGAACGCAATGCAACGCAGCAAGACCGTATACTCGTAGCATCGTCAGTCCACCGCTCATGGCAAAGGCAGTGAAATTGACAAGAAGAGCGGGGTAGTAGTTGCGCTGAGAAGGATAGCACGCTTTTCTGTACCTCTCTTCGTTTTAACTTTCTGAGCGTGTTTTCAATCCAAACATATCTATATGTTTTTGGAATCAGGAACCGACAAGGAATAAGATGAAAGTGTTTTTAAATTGATTTCGAAAATTTAATTTTGATCATAATTTTTATATTTTTAATTTTCAGAGCTTGTTTTTAATCCAAATATAACATATTTATATGTTTTTGGAATCAGAAAGTAATGGAGAATAAGATGAACGTAAATTTGGATCGTTTTATAAAAAAATTTTTTTTTACAATTTTCAGATTTTTAATGACTAAAGTCATTAATTAATTTTTAAGCCATCAAGCTGAAATGCAATACCGAAGTCCGGGCTTCGTCGGAGATTACTTGACCAAAATTTCAACCAATTTGGTTGAAAAATGAGAGCGTGACAGTGCCGCCTCAACTTTCACGAAAAGCCGGATATGACGTCATCAAAGACATTTATCAAAAAAATGAAAAAAACGTCTGAGGATATCATACCCAGGAACTCTCATGTCAAATTTCATAAAGATCGGTCCAGTAGTTTAGTCTGAATCGCTCTACACACACACACACAGACAGACAGACAGACAGACACACACACACACATAGGCCTACACCACGACCCTCGTCTCGATTCCCCCCTCTACGTTAAAACATTTAGTCAAAACTTGACTAAATGTAAAAATAAAAATGCAGGGGGGGGGGGGGGGATGTAGACAGCTGGCTGCCGGCTGCTAGAGGAGACCTGAAATGGGCTAGGGACCGGGTTGGGTCGTCTTGGGTCAGTGCTGAAATGGTTACTTTATTGGCTGTTGGCCGAACGGACACCCGAGCTTCATATTTTTGCATGCATGTATTCGTGTTTCCAAGGCCTGAGGCTTTCGCTGTGACCCTGGGATCTTTATCGTGCGCATGGGTGCACACGGGGGTGTTCGGACACCGAGGAGAGTCTGCACAAAGTTGACTCTGGGACACACATCCCGCGCCGAACTTGGGGGTTGAACCCACGCTGATAGTAACAACCGGTTTTAAAGCCAGCGCCTCTACCGACTGGGCAAACTCCCCCCCCCCCCAATTGGTTGGGGTCAAGAAGTTCCATGGAGGGCGGGGGGTATGGAGTAACACATAGTGTTTTGCTCAGAACATTCCCACCCAAGCAGAGCCGCGCTAGGGGTACGCATTACCGTAAAGCTGGCTATATGTTTCATATATTAAGTGACCTTTTGTTTTTGTTTTATTCATATCCTTTTTTGAAGATATTGTTCAATGAACTACTTATGTGCAGCCCACGTTTTACCATGTACACTGACGTAGACACCACTGGAGGCTGAAAAACATGATTATTGATTGCGATAACGATGCAACAGCTGTCTGAGTCTAACATAAACAGCAACAACAATACACAAAGGTAAACCTCTGCATGAGTAACATGTACACGTATAGTTTTAGTGTAGTTGTGTTTATTTGTCCGGGTCTTTCCAACACGCCTCCACGTCATGAAAACAGTGTTTATTGCTTACATTATGTTGTAGCCTTTGCATCCCCTTCCCAACCCACTCTGTGTGTCTGTTGGTCTGTCTGTCTGTCTGTCTGTCTGTCTCTGCGTGTCTTTCTCTTTCTCACTCTCTATCTCAAACTTATATGTTCTACCATTTATTATGTTTGTATGTAACCTTTATTTTTCCCCAGTGATAGTTGTAGTAAAATAGTTTAGTCCCTCTTTAGAGCGAGGGCAGAGACTATAGAGTATACAGAGACGCTTCATCCTTCTTTGCGCTGCGGTGCGAAAGTGAGACCGGCCAGCCAGCGCGCGGGAAAAGAGCCACTCCCTGCCGCACAAGGAAGTTCGCGTATAGCGGCTGCTGTCGGCTGTGTTTATATCACGTTTATATTAACATACTGTCTGTTCTGTCCGGCTGACAGTGCTGCAAAAAGTAACTGAACGAAAAAATATGTTTGTTTGAGAACATCCTTTTTATGACCATGTGTGTGTGTGTGTGAAAATGGTGTAGATTAAAATTAAATCAAATTTACTTAGGCGGCAATACCTGCTGCATCGCTGTAGTTATCCAAACATGATTCAAGTCAGTGTATTTTCACGAACTAACCGTCGTTATTTTTGTGTGTTTTAGTCAAATACAAATACATACTGTATACATGGTCACTTAAGCCTGAGAAAATATGTCAGGAATAAATCGTTAACGAAATAGTTCCCGGTCAAATCGGTAACTAAGGCATTTAGTCAACTTGGCGTCGTCCCAGCACCTCTAAAGTGAAATGGGTAGTCAATTGCACGGTGCTAAGAAATTATCATGTAAGGAAAACTGTAAAATACAGCAACTTAAACAACATTATTGTGACCTAGCTGACTTTAATTAAAGAATCTTGATCGATCGATGATTGTCTTATTTCTTATCGGTTGCTTCGTTCTTGTTCAGAAAGCTCTCTCTCTCTCTCTCTCTCT